>NW_027513258.1:0-236681 GCF_048772815.1 Callospermophilus lateralis | reverse complement strand
CCACAAAGACAGAACTTAGAACTACTTTATTTTGTCAAGTTTCAAGGAGCTAGCACAAACCGTGTTTGATTTAGACTTAAAAAACACATCTATCTGTATAGGAGGAAATAGAGTGAAACCTAAAAATTCAAACTGTTACTGGTAACGAACGCTTCATCCTAGAAGAGTGAAAATTGGGCAGCTAAATGGACTTAGTGAAGTGATCATTACCACAGAGATCATCAAGGTAGGATGAAAAAAAATTTGCCGAGTATTCAGAAAACCAGTAGTATTTTGGAAGCTTGGCACACCTTTCCAATGAATGTGTTTTACGCAGTCTTTGCTTGTGCCTATTTCAAGAGGAAACAAACCACAAAGACAGAACTTAGAACTACTTTATTTTGTCAAGTTTCAAGGAGCTAGCACAAACCGTGTTTGATTTAGACTTAAAAAAGACATCTATCTGTATAGGAGGAAATAGAGTGAAACCTAAAAATTCAAACTGTTACTGGTAACGATCGCTTCATCCTAGAAGAGTGAAAATTGGGCAGCTAAGTGGACTTAGTGAAGTGATCATTACCACAGAGATCATCAAGGTCGGATGAAAAAAAATTTGCCGAGTATTCAGAAAACCAGTAGTTTTTTGGAAGCTTGGCACACCTTTCCAATGAAGGTGTTTTACACAGTCTTTCCTTGTGGCTATATCAAGAGGAAACAAACCACAAAGACAGAACTTAGAACTACTTTATTTTGTCAAGTTTCAAGGAGCTAGCACAAACCGTGTTTGATTTAGACTTAAAAAAGACATCTATCTGTATAGGAGGAAATAGAGGGAAACATAAAAATTCAAACTGTTACTGGTAACGAACGCTTCATCCTAGAAGAGTGAAAATTGGGCAGCTAAATGGACTTAGTGAAGTGATCATTACCACAGAGATCATCAAGGTCGGATGAAAAAAAATTTGCCGAGTATTCAGGAAACCAGTAGTATTTTGGAAGCTTGGAACACCTTTCCAATGAATGTGTTTTACGCAGTCTTTGCTTGTGGCTATTTCAAGAGGAAATAAACCACAAGACAGAACTTAGAACTACTTTATTTTGTAAGGTTCAAGGAGCTAGCACAAACCGTGTTTGATTTAGACTTAAAAAACACATCTATCTGTATAGGAGGAAATAGACTGAAACCTAAAAATTCAAACTGTTACTGGTAACGAATGCTTCATCCTAGAAGAGTGAAAATTGGGCAGCTAAGTGGACTTAGTGAAGTGATCATTACCACAGAGATCATCAAGGTAGGATGAAAAAAAATTTGCCGAGTATTCAGAAAACCAGTAGTTTTTTGGAAGCTTGGCACACCATCCAATGAATGTGTTTTACGCAGTCTTTGCTTGTGCCTATTTCAAGAGGAAACAAACCACAAAGACAGAACTTAGAACTACTTTATTTTGTCAAGTTTCAAGGAGCTAGCACAAACCGTGTTTGATTTAGACTTCCAAACACATCTATTTATATAGGAGGAAATAGAGTGAAACCTAAAAACTCAAACTGTTACTGGTAATGAACGCTTCATCCTAGAAGAGTGAAAATTGGGCAGCTAAGTGGACTTAGTGAACTGATCATTACCACAGAGATCATCAAGGTCGGATGAAAAAAAATTTGCCGAGTATTCAGAAAACCAGTACTTTTTTGGAGCTTGGAACACCTTTCCAATGAATGGGTTTTACGCAGTCTTTGCTTGTGGCTATTTCAAGAGGAAACAAACCACAAAGACAGAACTTAGAACTACTTTATTTTGTCAAGTTTCAAGGAGCTAGCACAAACCGTGTTTGATTTAGACTTAAAAAACACATCTATCTGTATAGGAGGAAATAGAGTGAAACCTAAAAATTCAAACTGTTACTGGTAACGAACGCTTCATCGTAGAAGAGTGAAAATTGGGCAGCTAAGTGGACTTAGTGAAGTGATCATTACCACAGAGATCATCAAGGTCGGATGAAAAAAAATTTGCCGAGTATTCAGAAAACCAGTAGTTTTTTGGAAGATTGGCACACCTTCCAATGAATGTGTTTTACGCAGTCTTTGCTTGTGCCTATTTCAAGAGGAAACAAACCACAAAGACAGAACTTAGAACTACTTTATTTTGTCAAGTTTTAAGGAGCTAGCCCAACCCGTGTTTGATTTAGACTTCCAAACACATCTATCTATATAGGAGGAAATAGAGTGAAACCTAAAATCTCAAACTGTTACTGGTAACGAACACTTCATCCTAGAAGAGTGAATATTGGACAGCTAAATGGACTTAGTGAAGTGATCATTACCACAGAGATCATCAAGGTCGGATGAAAAAAAATTTGCTGATTATTCACAAAACCAGTACTTTTTTGGAAGCTTGGCACACCTCTGAAATGAATGTGTTTTACGCAGTCTTTCCTTGTGGCTATTTCAAGAGGAAACAAACCACAAAGACAGAACTTAGAACTACTTTATTTTGTCAAGTTTCAAGGAGCTAGCACAAACCGTGTTTGATTTAGACTTAAAAAAGACATCTATCTGTATAGGAGGAAATAGAGTGAAACCTAAAAATTCAAACTGTTACTGGTAACGAACGCTTCATCCTAGAAGAGTGAATATAGGGCAGCTAAGTGGACTTAGTGAACTGATCATTACCACAGAGATCATCAAGGTAGGATGAAAAAAAATTTGCCGAGTATTCAGAAAACCAGTAGTTTTTTGGAAGCTTGGCACACCTTCCAATGAATGTGTTTTACGCAGTCTTTGCTTGTGCCTATTTCAAGAGGAAACAAACCACAAAGACAGAACTTAGAACTACTTTATTTTGTCAAGTTTCAAGGAGCTAGCACAAACCGTGTTTGATTTAGACTTAAAAAACACATCTATCTGTATAGGAGGAAATAGAGTGAAACCTAAAAATTCAACCTGTTACTGGTAACGAACGCTTCATCGTAGAAGAGTGAAAATTGGGCAGCTAAGTGGACTTAGTGAACTGATCATTACCACAGAGATCATCAAGGTAGGATGAAAAAAAAATTGCCGAGTATTCAGAAAACCAGTAGTTTTTTGGAAGCTTGGCACACCTTCCAATGAATGTGTTTTATGCAGTCTTTGCTTGTGCCTATTTCAAGAGGAAACAAACCACAAAGACAGAACTTAGAACTACTTTATTTTGTCAAGTTTCAAGGAGCTAGCACAAACCGTGTTTGATTTAGACTTAAAAAACACATCTATCTGTATAGGAGGAAATAGAGTGAAACCTAAAAATTCAAACTGTTACTGGTAACGAACGCTTCATCCTAGAAGAGTGAAAATTGGGCAGCTAAATGTACTTAGTGAAGTGATCATTACCACAGAGATCATCAAGGTAGGATGAAAAAAAATTTGCCGAGTATTCAGAAAACCAGTAGTTTTTTGGAAGCTTGGCACACCATCCAATGAATGTGTTTTACGCAGTCTTTGCTTGTGCCTATTTGAAGAGGAAACAAACCACAAAGACAGAACTTAGAACTACTTTATTTTGTCAAGTTTCAAGGAGCTAGCACAAACCGTGTTTGATTTAGACTTAAAAAAGACATCTATCTGTATAGGAGGAAATAGAGGGAAACATAAAAATTCAAACTGTTACTGGTAACGAACGCTTCATCCTAGAAGAGTGAAAATTGGGCAGCTAAATGGACTTAGTGAAGTGATCATTACCACAGAGATCTTCAAGGTCGGATGAAAAAAAATTTGCCGAGTATTCAGGAAACCAGTAGTATTTTGGAAGCTTGGAACACCTTTCCAATGAATGTGTTTTACGCAGTCTTTGCTTGTGGCTATTTCAAGAGGAAATAAACCACAAGACAGAACTTAGAAGTACTTTATTTTGTAAGGTTCAAGGAGCTAGCACAAACCGTGTTTGATTTAGACTTAAAAAACACATCTATCTGTATAGGAGGAAATAGAGTGAAACCTAAAAATTCAAACTGTTACTGCTAACGAACGCTTCATTCTAGAAGAGTGAAAATTGGGCAGCTAAATGGACTTAGTGAAGTGATCATTACCACACAGATCATCAAGGTCGGATGAAAAAAAATTTGCCGAGTATTCAGAAAACCAGTAGTTTTTTGGAAGCTTGGCACACCTTCCAATGAATGTGTTTTACGCAGTCTTTGCTTGTGCCTATTTCAAGAGGAAACAAACCACAAAGACAGAACTTAGAACTACTTTATTTTGTCAACTTTCAAGGAGCTAGCACAAACCGTGTTTGATTTAGACTTAAAAAACACATCTATCTGTATAGGAGGAAATAGAGTGAAACCTAAAAATTCAAACTGTTACTGGTAACGAACGCTTCATCCTAGAAGAGTGAAAATTGGGCAGCTAAGTGGACTTAGTGAAGTGATCATTACCACAGAGGTCATCAAGGTCGGATGAAAAAAAATTTGCCGAGTATTCAGAAAACCAGTAGTTTTTTGGAAGCTTGGCACACCTTCCAATGAATGTGTTTTACGCAGTCTTTGCTTGTGCCTATTTCAAGAGGAAACAAACCACAAAGACAGAACTTAGAACTACTTTATTTTGTCAAGTTTCAAGGAGCTAGCACAAAACCGTGTTTGATTTAGACTTAAAAAAGACATCTATCTGTATAGGAGGAAATAGAGTGAAACCTAAAAATTCAAACTGTTACTGGTAACGATCGCTTCATCCTAGAAGAGTGAAAATTGGGCAGCTAAGTGGACTTAGTGAAGTGATCATTACCACAGAGATCATCAAGGTCGGATGAAAAAAAATTTGCCGAGTATTCAGAAAACCAGTAGTTTTTTGGAAGCTTGGCACACCTTTCCAATGAAGGTGTTTTACACAGTCTTTCCTTGTGGCTATATCAAGAGGAAACAAACCACAAAGACAGAACTTAGAACTACTTTATTTTGTCAAGTTTCAAGGAGCTAGCACAAACCGTGTTTGATTTGGACTTAAAAAAGACATCTATCTGTATAGGAGGAAATAGAGGGAAAAATAAAAATTCAAACTGTTACTGGTAACGAACGCTTCATCCTAGAAGAGTGAAAATTGGGCAGCTAAATGGACTTAGTGAAGTGATCATTACCACAGAGATCATCAAGGTCGGATGAAAAAAAATTTGCCGAGTATTCAGGAAACCAGTAGTATTTTGGAAGCTTGGAACACCTTTCCAATGAATGTGTTTTACGCAGTCTTTGCTTGTGGCTATTTCAAGAGGAAATAAACCACAAGACAGAACTTAGAACTACTTTATTTTGTAAGGTTCAAGGAGCTAGCACAAACCGTGTTTGATTTAGACTTAAAAAACACATCTATCTGTATAGGAGGAAATAGACTGAAACCTAAAAATTCAAACTGTTACTGGTAACGAACGCTTCATTTTAGAAGAGTGAAAATTGGGCAGCTAAGTGGACTTAGTGAAGTGATCATTACCACAGAGATCATCAAGGTCGGATGAAAAAAAATTTGCCGAGTATTCAGAAAACCAGTAGTATTTTGGAGCTTGGAACACCTTTCCAATGAATGGGTTTTACGCAGTCTTTGCTTGTGGCTATTTCAAGAGGAAACAAACCACCAAGACAGAACTTAGAACTACTTTATTTTGTCAAGTTTTAAGGAGCTAGCCCAACCCGTGTTTGATTTAGACTTCCAAACACATCTATCTATATAGGAGGAAATAGAGTGAAACCTAAAATCTCAAACTGTTACTGGTAACGAACACTTCATCCTAGAAGAGTGAATATTTAACAGCTAAATGTACTTAGTGAAGTGATCATTACCACAGAGATCATCAAGGTCGGATGAAAAAAAATTTGCTGATTATTCACAAAACCAGTAGTTTTTTGGAAGCTTGGCACACCTTTGAAATGAATGTGTTTTACGCAGTCTTTCCTTGTGGCTATTTCAAGAGGAAACAAACCACAAAGACAGAACTTAGAACTACTTTATTTTGTCAAGTTTCAAGGAGCTAGCACAAACCGTGTTTGATTTAGACTTAAAAAAGACATCTATCTGTATAGGAGGAAATAGAGTGAAACCTAAAAATTCAAACTGTTACTGGTAACGAACGCTTCATCCTAGAAGAGTGAATATAGGGCAGCTAAGTGGACTTAGTGAACTGATCATTACCACAGAGATCATCAAGGTAGGATGAAAAAAAATTTGCCGAGTATTCAGAAAACCAGTAGTTTTTTGGAAGCTTGGCACACCTTCCAATGAATGTGTTTTACGCAGTCTTTGCTTGTGCCTATTTCAAGAGGAAACAAACCACAAAGACAGAACTTAGAACTACTTTATTTTGTCAAGTTTCAAGGAGCTAGCACAAACCGTGTTTGATTTAGACTTAAAAAACACATCTATCTGTATAGGAGGAAATAGACTGAAACCTAAAATTCAAACTGTTACTGGTAACGAACGCTTCATCCTAGAAGAGTGAAAATTGGGCAGCTAAGTGGACTTAGTGAAGTGATCATTACCACAGAGATCATCAAGGTCGGATGAAAAAAAATTTGCCGAGTATTCAGAAAACCAGTAGTATTTTGGAGCTTGGAACACCTTTCCAATGAATGGGTTTTACGCAGTCTTTGCTTGTGGCTATTTCAAGAGGAAACAAACCACAAAGACAGAACTTAGAACTACTTTATTTTGTCAAGTTTCAAGGAGCTAGCACAAACCGTGTTTGATTTAGACTTAAAAAACACATCTATCTGTATAGGAGGAAATAGAGTGAAACCTAAAAATTCAAACTGTTACTGGTAACGAACGCTTCATCGTAGAAGAGTGAATATTGGACAGCTAAATGGACTTAGTGAAGTGATCATTACCACAGAGATCATCAAGGTCGGATGAAAAAAAATTTGCTGATTATTCACAAAACCAGTGCTTTTTTGGAAGCTTGGCACACCTCTGAAATGAATGTGTTTTACGCAGTCTTTCCTTGTGGCTATTTCAAGAGGAAACAAACCACAAAGACAGAACTTAGAACTACTTTATTTTGTCAAGTTTCAAGGAGCTAGCACAAAACCGTGTTTGATTTAGACTTAAAAAAGACATCTATCTGTATAGGAGGAAATAGAGTGAAACCTAAAAATTCAAACTGTTACTGGTAACGAACGCTTCATCCTAGAAGAGTGAATATAGGGCAGCTAAGTGGACTTAGTGAACTGATCATTACCACAGAGATCATCAAGGTAGGATGAAAAAAAATTTGCCGAGTATTCAGAAAACCAGTAGTTTTTTTGAAGCTTGGCACACCTTCCAATGAATGTGTTTTACGCAGTCTTTGCTTGTGCCTATTTCAAGAGGAAACAAACCACAAAGACAGAACTTAGAACTATTTTATTTTGTCAAGTTTCAAGGAGCTAGCACAAACCGTGTTTGATTTAGACTTAAAAAACACATCTATCTGTATAGGAGGAAATAGAGTGAAACCTAAAAATTCAACCTGTTACTGGTAACGAACGCTTCATCGTAGAAGAGTGAAAATTGGGCAGCTAAGTGGACTTAGTGAACAGATCATTACCACAGAGATCATCAAGGTAGGATGAAAAAAAAATTGCCGAGTATTCAGAAAACCAGTAGTATTTTGGAGCTTGGAACACCTTTCCAATGAATGGGTTTTACGCAGTCTTTGCTTGTGGCTATTTCAAGAGGAAACAAACCACAAAGACAGAACTTAGAACTACTTTATTTTGTCAAGTTTCAAGGAGCTAGCACAAACCGTGTTTGATTTAGACTTAAAAAACACATCTATCTGTATAGGAGGAAATAGAGTGAAACCTAAAAATTCAAACTGTTACTGGTAACGAACGCTTCATCGTAGAAGAGTGAATATTGGACAGCTAAATGGACTTAGTGAAGTGATCATTACCACAGAGATCATCAAGGTCGGATGAAAAAAAATTTGCTGATTATTCACAAAACCAGTGCTTTTTTGGAAGCTTGGCACACCTCTGAAATGAATGTGTTTTACGCAGTCTTTCCTTGTGGCTATTTCAAGAGGAAACAAACCACAAAGACAGAACTTAGAACTACTTTATTTTGTCAAGTTTCAAGGAGCTAGCACAAAACCGTGTTTGATTTAGACTTAAAAAAGACATCTATCTGTATAGGAGGAAATAGAGTGAAACCTAAAAATTCAAACTGTTACTGGTAACGAACGCTTCATCCTAGAAGAGTGAATATAGGGCAGCTAAGTGGACTTAGTGAACTGATCATTACCACAGAGATCATCAAGGTAGGATGAAAAAAAATTTGCCGAGTATTCAGAAAACCAGTAGTTTTTTTGAAGCTTGGCACACCTTCCAATGAATGTGTTTTACGCAGTCTTTGCTTGTGCCTATTTCAAGAGGAAACAAACCACAAAGACAGAACTTAGAACTATTTTATTTTGTCAAGTTTCAAGGAGCTAGCACAAACCGTGTTTGATTTAGACTTAAAAAACACATCTATCTGTATAGGAGGAAATAGAGTGAAACCTAAAAATTCAACCTGTTACTGGTAACGAACGCTTCATCGTAGAAGAGTGAAAATTGGGCAGCTAAGTGGACTTAGTGAACAGATCATTACCACAGAGATCATCAAGGTAGGATGAAAAAAAAATTGCCGAGTATTCAGAAAACCAGTAGTTTTTTGGAAGCTTGGCACACCTTCCAATGAATGTGTTTTATGCAGTCTTTGCTTGTGCCTATTTCAAGAGGAAACAAACCACAAAGACAGAACTTAGAACTACTTTATTTTGTCAAGTTTCAAGGAGCTAGCACAAACCGTGTTTGATTTAGACTTAAAAAACACATCTATCTGTATAGGAGGAAATAGAGTGAAACCTAAAAATTCAAACTGTTACTGGTAACGAACGCTTCATCCTAGAAGAGTGAAAATTGGCCAGCTAAATGGACTTAGTGAAGTGATCATTACCACAGAGATCATCAAGGTAGGATGAAAAAAAATTTGCCGAGTATTCAGAAAACCAGTAGTTTTTTGGAAGCTTGGCACACCATCCAATGAATGTGTTTTACGCAGTCTTTGCTTGTGCCTATTTGAAGAGGAAACAAACCACAAAGACAGAACTTAGAACTACTTTATTTTGTCAAGTTTCAAGGAGCTAGCACAAACCGTGTTTGATTTAGACTTAAAAAAGACATCTATCTGTATAGGAGGAAATAGAGTGAAACCTAAAAATTCAAACTGTTACTGGTAACGAAAGCTTCATCCTAGAAGAGTGAAAATTGGGCAGCTAAGTGGACTTAGTGAACTGATCATTATCACAGAGATCATCAAGGTCGAATGAAAAAAAATTTGCCGAGTATTCAGAAAACCAGTAGCATTTTGGAAGCTTGGAACACCTTTCCAATGAATGTGTTTTACGGAGTCTTTGCTTGTGGCTAATTCAAGAGGAAACAAACCACAAAGACAGAACTTAGAACTACTTTATTTTGTCAAGTTTCAAGGAGCTAGCACAAACCGTGTTTGATTTAGACTTAAAAAACACATCTATCTGTATAGGAGGAAATAGAGTGAAACCTAAAAATTCAAACTGTTACTGGTAACGAACGCTTCATCCTAGAAGAGTGAAAATTGGGCAGCTAAATGGACTTAGTGAAGTGATCATTACCACAGAGATCATCAAGGTAGGATGAAAAAAATTTTGCCGAGTATTCAGAAAACCAGTAGTTTTTTGGAAGCTTGGCACACCTTCCAATGAATGTGTTTTACGCAGTCTTTGCTTGTGCCTATTTCAAGAGGAAACAAACCACAAAGACAGAACTTAGAACTACTTTATTTTGTCAAGTTTCAAGGAGCTAGCACAAACCGTGTTTGATTTAGACTTAAAAAAGACATCTATCTGTATAGGAGGAAATAGAGTGAAACCTAAAAATTCAAACTGTTACTGGTAACGATCGCTTCATCCTAGAAGAGTGAAAATTGGGCAGCTAAGTGGACTTAGTGAAGTGATCATTACCACAGAGATCATCAAGGTCGGATGAAAAAAAATTTGCCGAGTATTCAGAAAACCAGTAGTTTTTTGGAAGCTTGGCACACCTTTCCAATGAAGGTGTTTTACACAGTCTTTCCTTGTGGCTATATCAAGAGGAAACAAACCACAAAGACAGAACTTAGAACTACTTTATTTTGTCAAGTTTCAAGGAGCTAGCACAAACCGTGTTTGATTTAGACTTAAAAAAGACATCTATCTGTATAGGAGGAAATAGAGGGAAACATAAAAATTCAAACTGTTACTGGTAACGAACGCTTCATCCTAGAAGAGTGAAAATTGGGCAGCTAAATGGACTTAGTGAAGTGATCATTACCACAGAGATCATCAAGGTCGGATGAAAAAAAATTTGCCGAGTATTCAGGAAACCAGTAGTATTTTGGAAGCTTGGAACACCTTTCCAATGAATGTGTTTTACGCAGTCTTTGCTTGTGGCTATTTCAAGAGGAAATAAACCACAAGACAGAACTTAGAACTACTTTATTTTGTAAGGTTCAAGGAGCTAGCACAAACCGTGTTTGATTTAGACTTAAAAAACACATCTATCTGTATAGGAGGAAATAGAGTGAAACCTAAAAATTCAAACTGTTACTGCTAACGAACGCTTCATTCTAGAAGAGTGAAAATTGGGCAGCTAAATGGACTTAGTGAAGTGATCATTACCACACAGATCATCAAGGTCGGATGAAAAAAAATTTGCCGAGTATTCAGAAAACCAGTAGTTTTTTGGAAGCTTGGCACACCTTCCAATGAATGTGTTTTACGCAGTCTTTGCTTGTGCCTATTTCAAGAGGAAACAAACCACAAAGACAGAACTTAGAACTACTTTATTTTGTCAACTTTCAAGGAGCTAGCACAAACCGTGTTTGATTTAGACTTAAAAAACACATCTATCTGTATAGGAGGAAATAGACTGAAACCTAAAAATTCAAACTGTTACTGGTAACGAACGCTTCATCCTAGAAGAGTTAAAATTTGTTCAGCTAAGTGGACTTAGTGAAGTGATCATTACCACAGAGATCATCAAGGTCGGATGAAAAAAAATTTGCCGAGTATTCAGAAAACCAGTAGTATTTTGGAGCTTGGAACACCTTTCCAATGAATGGGTTTTACGCAGTCTTTGCTTGTGGCTATTTCAAGAGGAAAGAAACCACAAAGACAGAACTTAGAACTACTTTATTTTGTCAAGTTTCAAGGAGCTAGCACAAACCGTGTTTGATTTAGACTTAAAAAACACATCTATCTGTATAGGAGGAAATAGAGTGAAACCTAAAAATTCAAACTGTTACTGGTAACGAACGCTTCATCGTAGAAGAGTGAAAATTGGGCAGCTAAGTGGACTTAGTGAAGTGATCATTACCACAGAGGTCATCAAGGTCGGATGAAAAAAAATTTGCCGAGTATTCAGAAAACCAGTAGTTTTTTGGAAGCTTGGCACACCTTCCAATGAATGTGTTTTACGCAGTCTTTGCTTGTGCCTATTTCAAGAGGAAACAAACCACAAAGACAGAACTTAGAACTACTTTATTTTGTCAAGTTTCAAGGAGCTAGCACAAAACCGTGTTTGATTTAGACTTAAAAAAGACATCTATCTGTATAGGAGGAAATAGAGTGAAACCTAAAAATTCAAACTGTTACTGGTAACGATCGCTTCATCCTAGAAGAGTGAAAATTGGGCAGCTAAGTGGACTTAGTGAAGTGATCATTACCACAGAGATCATCAAGGTCGGATGAAAAAAAATTTGCCGAGTATTCAGAAAACCAGTAGTTTTTTGGAAGCTTGGCACACCTTTCCAATGAAGGTGTTTTACACAGTCTTTCCTTGTGGCTATATCAAGAGGAAACAAACCACAAAGACAGAACTTAGAACTACTTTATTTTGTCAAGTTTCAAGGAGCTAGCACAAACCGTGTTTGATTTGGACTTAAAAAAGACATCTATCTGTATAGGAGGAAATAGAGGGAAGCATAAAAATTCAAACTGTTACTGGTAACGAACGCTTCATCCTAGAAGAGTGAAAATTGGGCAGCTAAATGGACTTAGTGAAGTGATCATTACCACAGAGATCATCAAGGTCGGATGAAAAAAAATTTGCCGAGTATTCAGGAAACCAGTAGTATTTTGGAAGCTTGGAACACCTTTCCAATGAATGTGTTTTACGCAGTCTTTGCTTGTGGCTATTTCAAGAGGAAATAAACCACAAGACAGAACTTAGAACTACTTTATTTTGTAAGGTTCAAGGAGCTAGCACAAACCGTGTTTGATTTAGACTTAAAAAACACATCTATCTGTATAGGAGGAAATAGACTGAAACCTAAAAATTCAAACTGTTACTGGTAACGAACGCTTCATCCTAGAAGAGTGAAAATTGGGCAGCTAAGTGGACTTATTGAAGTGATCATTACCACAGAGATCATCAAGGTCGGATGAAAAAAAATTTGCCGAGTATTCAGAAAACCAGTAGTATTTTGGAGCTTGGAACACCTTTCCAATGAATGGGTTTTACGCAGTCTTTGCTTGTGGCTATTTCAAGAGGAAACAAACCACAAAGACAGAACTTAGAACTACTTTATTTTGTCAAGTTTTAAGGAGCTAGCCCAACCCGTGTTTGATTTAGACTTCCAAACACATCTATCTATATAGGAGGAAATAGAGTGAAACCTAAAATCTCAAACTGTTACTGGTAACGAACACTTCATCCTAGAAGAGTGAATATTGGACAGCTAAATGGACTTAGTGAAGTGATCGTTACCACAGAGATCATCAAGGTCGGATGAAAAAAAATTTGCTGATTATTCACAAAACCAGTAGTTTTTTGGAAGCTTGGCACACCTTTGAAATGAATGTGTTTTACGCAGTCTTTCCTTGTGGCTATTTCAAGAGGAAACAAACCACAAAGACAGAACTTAGAACTACTTTATTTTGTCAAGTTTCAAGGAGCTAGCACAAACCGTGTTTGATTTAGACTTAAAAAAGACATCTATCTGTATAGGAGGAAATAGAGTGAAACCTAAAAATTCAAACTGTTACTGGTAACGAACGCTTCATCCTAGAAGAGTGAATATAGGGCAGCTAAGTGGACTTAGTGAACTGATCATTACCACAGAGATCATCAAGGTAGGATGAAAAAAAATTTGCCGAGTATTCAGAAAACCAGTAGTTTTTTGGAAGCTTGGCACACCTTCCAATGAATGTGTTTTACGCAGTCTTTGCTTGTGCCTATTTCAAGAGGAAACAAACCACAAAGACAGAACTTAGAACTACTTTATTTTGTCAAGTTTCAAGGAGCTAGCACAAACCGTGTTTGATTTAGACTTAAAAAACACATCTATCTGTATAGGAGGAAATAGACTGAAACCTAAAATTCAAACTGTTACTGGTAACGAACGCTTCATCCTAGAAGAGTGAAAATTGGGCAGCTAAGTGGACTTAGTGAAGTGATCATTACCACAGAGATCATCAAGGTCGGATGAAAAAAAATTTGCCGAGTATTCAGAAAACCAGTAGTATTTTGGAGCTTGGAACACCTTTCCAATGAATGGGTTTTACGCAGTCTTTGCTTGTGGCTATTTCAAGAGGAAACAAACCACAAAGACAGAACTTAGAACTACTTTATTTTGTCAAGTTTCAAGGAGCTAGCACAAACCGTGTTTGATTTAGACTTAAAAAACACATCTATCTGTATAGGAGGAAATAGAGTGAAACCTAAAAATTCAAACTGTTACTGGTAACGAACGCTTCATCGTAGAAGAGTGAAAATTGGGCAGCTAAGTGGACTTAGTGAAGTGATCATTACCACAGAGATCATCAAGGTCGGATGAAAAAAAATTTGCCGAGTATTCAGAAAACCAGTAGTTTTTTGGAAGATTGGCACACCTTCCAATGAATGTGTTTTACGCAGTCTTTGCTTGTGCCTATTTCAAGAGGAAACAAACCACAAAGACAGAACTTAGAACTACTTTATTTTGTCAAGTTTTAAGGAGCTAGCCCAACCCGTGTTTGATTTAGACTTCCAAACACATCTATCTATATAGGAGGAAATAGAGTGAAACCTAAAATCTCAAACTGTTACTGGTAACGAACACTTCATCCTAGAAGAGTGAATATTGGACAGCTAAATGGACTTAGTGAAGTGATCATTACCACAGAGATCATCAAGGTCGGATGAAAAAAAATTTGCTGATTATTCACAAAACCAGTAGTTTTTTGGAAGCTTGGCACACCTCTGAAATGAATGTGTTTTACGCAGTCTTTCCTTGTGGCTATTTCAAGAGGAAACAAACCACAAAGACAGAACTTAGAACTACTTTATTTTGTCAAGTTTCAAGGAGCTAGCACAAACCGTGTTTGATTTAGACTTAAAAAAGACATCTATCTGTATAGGAGGAAATAGAGTGAAACCTAAAAATTCAAACTGTTACTGGTAACGAACGCTTCATCCTAGAAGAGTGAATATAGGGCAGCTAAGTGGACTTAGTGAACTGATCATTACCACAGAGATCATCAAGGTAGGATGAAAAAAAATTTGCCGAGTATTCAGAAAACCAGTAGTTTTTTGGAAGCTTGGCACACCTTCCAATGAATGTGTTTTACGCAGTCTTTTCTTGTGCCTATTTCAAGAGGAAACAAACCACAAAGACAGAACTTAGAACTACTTTATTTTGTCAAGTTTCAAGGAGCTAGCACAAACCGTGTTTGATTTAGACTTAAAAAACACATCTATCTGTATAGGAGGAAATAGAGTGAAACCTAAAAATTCAACCTGTTACTGGTAACGAACGCTTCATCGTAGAAGAGTGAAAATTGGGCAGCTAAGTGGACTTAGTGAACTGATCATTACCACAGAGATCATCAAGGTAGGATGAAAAAAAAATTGCCGAGTATTCAGAAAACCAGTAGTTTTTTGGAAGCTTGGCACACCTTCCAATGAATGTGTTTTATGCAGTCTTTGCTTGTGCCTATTTCAAGAGGAAACAAACCACAAAGACAGAACTTAGAACTACTTTATTTTGTCAAGTTTCAAGGAGCTAGCACAAACCGTGTTTGATTTAGACTTAAAAAGCACATCTATCTGTATAGGAGGAAATAGAGTGAAACCTAAAAATTCAAACTGTTACTGGTAACGAACGCTTCATCGTAGAAGAGTGAAAATTGGGCAGCTAGGTGGACTTAGTGAACTGATCATTACCACAATGATCATCAAGGTCGGATGAAAAAAAATTTGCCGAGTATTCAGAAAACCAGTAGTATTTTGGAGCTTGGAACACCTTTCCAATGAATGGGGTTTACGCAGTCTTTGCTTGTGGCTATTTCAAGAGGAAACAAACCACAAAGACAGAACTTAGAACTAGTATATTTTGTCAAGATTCAAGGAGCTAGCACAAACCGTGTTTGATTTAGACATAAAAAACACATCTATCTGTATAGGAGGAAATAGAGTGAAACCTAAAAATTCAAACTGTTACTGGTAACGAACGCTTCATCCTAGAAGAGTGAAAATTGGGCAGCTAAGTGGACTTAGTGAAGTGATCATTACCACAGAGATCATCAAGGTCGGATGAAAAAAAATTTGCCGAGTATTCAGAAAACCAATAGTTTTTTGGAAGCTTGGCACACCTTCCAATGAATGTGTTTTACGAAGTCTTTGCTTGTGCCTATTTCAAGAGGAAACAAACCACAAAGACAGAACTTAGAACTACTTTATTTTGTCAAGTTTTAAGGAGCTAGCACAACCCGTGTTTGATTTAGACTTCCAAACACATCTATCTATATAGGAGGAAATAGAGTGAAACCTAAAAACTCAAACTGTTACTGGTAACGAACACTTCAACCTAGAAGAGTGAATATTGGACAGCTAAATGGACTTAGTGAAGTGATCATTACCACAGAGATCATCAAGGTCGGATGAAAAAAAATTTGCTGAGTATTCACAAAACCAGTAGTTTTTTGGAATCTTGGCACACCTTTGAAATGAATGTGTTTTACGCAGTCTTTCCTTGTGGCTATTTCAAGAGGAAACAAACCACAAATACAGAACTTTGAACTACTTTATTTGTCAAGTTTCAAGGAGCTAGCACAAACCGTGTTTGATTTAGACTTAAAAAAGACATCTATCTGTATAGGAGGAAATAGAGTTAAACCTAAAAATTCAAACTGTTACTGGTAACGAACGCTTCATCCTAGAAGAGTGAAAATTGGGCAGCTAAGTGGACTTAGTGAAGTGATCATTACCACAGAGATCATCAAAGTCGGATGAAAAAAAATTTGCCGAGTATTCAGAAAACCAGTAGTTTTTTGGAAGCTTGGCACACCTTCCAATGAAGGTGTTTTACGCAGTCTTTCCTTGTGTCTATATCAAGAGGAAAAAAAACACAAAGACAGAACTTAGAATTACTTTATTTTGTCAAGTTTCAAGGAGCTAGCACAAACCGGGTTTGATTTAGACTTAAAAAAGTCATCTATCTGTATAGGAGGAAATAGAGTGAAACCTAAAAATTCAAACTGTTACTGGTAACGAACGCTTCATCCTAGAAGAGTGAAAATTGGGCAGCTAAGTGGACTTAGTGAACTGATCATTACCACAGAGATCATCAAGGTCGGATGATAAAAAATTTGCCGAGTATTCAGAAAACCATTAGTTTTTTGGAAGCTTGGCACACCTTCCAATGAATGTGTTTTACGCAGTCTTTGCTTGTGCCTATTTCAAGAGGAAACAAACCACAAAGACAGAAGTTAGAACTACTTTATTTTGTCAAGTTTCAAGGAGCTAGCACAAACCGTGTTTGATTTAGACTTCCAAACACATCTATTTATATTGGAGGAAATTGAGTGAAACCTAAAAACTCAAACTGTTACTGGTAACGAACGCTTCATCCTAGAAGAGTGAATATTGGGCAGCTAAGTGGACTTAGTGAACTGATCATTACCACAGAGATCATCAAGGTCGGATGAAAAAAAATTTGCCGAGTATTCAGAAAACCAGTAGTATTTTGGAAGCTTGGAACACCTTTCCAATGAATGGTTTTTACGCAGTCGTTGCTTGTGGCTATTTCAAGAGGAAACAAACCACAAAGACAGAACTTAGAACTACTTTATTTTGTCAAGTTTCAAGGAGCTAGCACAAACCGTGTTTGATTTAGACTTAAAAAACACATCTATCTGTATAGGAGGAAATAGAATGAAACCTAAAAATTCAAACTGTTACTGGTAACGAACGCTTCATCCTAGAAGAGTGAAAATTGGGCAGCTAAGTGGACTTAGTGAACTGATCATTACCACAGAGATCATCAAGGTAGGATGAAAAAAAATTTGCCGAGTATTCAGAAAACCAGTAGTTTTTTGGAAGCTTGGCACACCTTCCAATGAATGTGTTTTACGCAGTCTTTGCTTGTGCCTATTTCAAGATGAAACAAACCACAAAGACAGAACTTAGAACTACTTTATTTTGTCAAGTTTCAAGGAGCTAGCACAAACCGTGTTTGATTTAGACTTCAAAACACATCTATTTACATAGGAGGAAATAGAGAGAAACCTAAAAATTCAAACTGTTACTGGTAACGAACGCTTCATCGTAGAAGAGTGAATATTGGACAGCTAAATGGACTTAGTGAAGTGATCATTACCACAGAGATCATCAAGGTCGGATGAAAAAAAATTTGCTGATTATTCACAAAACCAGTACTTTTTTGGAAGCTTGGCACACCTCTGAAATGAATGTGTTTTACGCAGTCTTTCCTTGTGGCTATTTCAAGAGGAAACAAACCACAAAGACAGAACTTAGAACTACTTTATTTTGTCAAGTTTCAAGGAGCTAGCACAAACCGTGTTTGATTTAGACTTAAAAAAGACATCTATCTGTATAGGAGGAAATAGAGTGAAACCTAAAAATTCAAACTGTTACTGGTAACGAACGCTTCATCCTAGAAGAGTGAATATAGGGCAGCTAAGTGGACTTAGTGAACTGATCATTACCACAGAGATCATCAAGGTAGGATGAAAAAAAATTTGCCGAGTATTCAGAAAACCAGTAGTTTTTTGGAAGCTTGGCACACCTTCCAATGAATGTGTTTTACGCAGTCTTTGCTTGTGCCTATTTCAAGAGGAAACAAACCACAAAGACAGAACTTAGAACTACTTTATTTTGTCAAGTTTCAAGGAGCTAGCACAAACCGTGTTTGATTTAGCCTTAAAAAACACATCTATCTGTATAGGAGGAAATAGAGTGAAACCTAAAAATTCAACCTGTTACTGGTAACGAACGCTTCATCGTAGAAGAGTGAAAATTGGGCAGCTAAGTGGACTTAGTGAACTGATCATTACCACAGAGATCATCAAGGTAGGATGAAAAAAAAATTGCCGAGTATTCAGAAAACCAGTAGTTTTTTGGAAGCTTGGCACACCTTCCAATGAATGTGTTTTATGCAGTCTTTGCTTGTGCCTATTTCAAGAGGAAACAAACCACAAAGACAGAACTTAGAACTACTTTATTTTGTCAAGTTTCAAGGAGCTAGCACAAACCGTGTTTGATTTAGACTTAAAAAACACATCTATCTGTATAGGAGGAAATAGAGTGAAACCTAAAAATTCAAACTGTTACTGGTAACGAACGCTTCATCCTAGAAGAGTGAAAATTGGGCAGCTAAATGGACTTAGTGAAGTGATCATTACCACAGAGATCATCAAGGTAGGATGAAAAAAAATTTGCCGAGTATTCAGAAAACCAGTAGTTTTTTGGAAGCTTGGCACACCATCCAATGAATGTGTTTTACGCAGTCTTTGCTTGTGCCTATTTGAAGAGGAAACAAACCACAAAGACAGAACTTAGAACTACTTTATTTTGTCAAGTTTCAAGGAGCTAGCACAAACCGTGTTTGATTTAGACTTAAAAAAGACATCTATCTGTATAGGAGGAAATAGAGTGAAACCTAAAAATTCAAACTGTTACTGGTAACGAAAGCTTCATCCTAGAAGAGTGAAAATTGGGCAGCTAAGTGGACTTAGTGAACTGATCATTATCACAGAGATCATCAAGGTCGAATGAAAAAAAATTTGCCGAGTATTCAGAAAACCAGTAGTATTTTGGAAGCTTGGAACACCTTTCCAATGAATGTGTTTTACGGAGTCTTTGCTTGTGGCTAATTCAAGAGGAAACAAACCACAAAGACAGAACTTAGAACTACTTTATTTTGTCAAGTTTCAAGGAGCTAGCACAAACCGTGTTTGATTTAGACTTAAAAAACACATCTATCTGTATAGGAGGAAATAGAGTGAAACCTAAAAATTCAAACTGTTACTGGTAACGAACGCTTCATCCTAGAAGAGTGAAAATTGGGCAGCTAAATGGACTTAGTGAAGTGATCATTACCACAGAGATCATCAAGGTAGGATGAAAAAAAATTTGCCGAGTATTCAGAAAACCAGTAGTTTTTTGGAAGCTTGGCACACCTTCCAATGAATGTGTTTTACGCAGTCTTTGCTTGTGCCTATTTCAAGAGGAAACAAACCACAAAGACAGAACTTAGAACTACTTTATTTTGTCAAGTTTCAAGGAGCTAGCACAAACCGTGTTTGATTTAGACTTAAAAAAGACATCTATCTGTATAGGAGGAAATAGAGTGAAACCTAAAAATTCAAACTGTTACTGGTAACGATCGCTTCATCCTAGAAGAGTGAAAATTGGGCAGCTAAGTGGACTTAGTGAAGTGATCATTACCACAGAGATCATCAAGGTCGGATGAAAAAAAATTTGCCGAGTATTCAGAAAACCAGTAGTTTTTTGGAAGCTTGGCACACCTTTCCAATGAAGGTGTTTTACACAGTCTTTCCTTGTGGCTATATCAAGAGGAAACAAACCACAAAGACAGAACTTAGAACTACTTTATTTTGTCAAGTTTCAAGGAGCTAGCACAAACCGTGTTTGATTTAGACTTAAAAAAGACATCTATCTGTATAGGAGGAAATAGAGGGAAACATAAAAATTCAAACTGTTACTGGTAACGAACGCTTCATCCTAGAAGAGTGAAAATTGGGCAGCTAAATGGACTTAGTGAAGTGATCATTACCACAGAGATCATCAAGGTCGGATGAAAAAAAATTTGCCGAGTATTCAGGAAACCAGTAGTATTTTGGAAGCTTGGAACACCTTTCCAATGAATGTGTTTTACGCAGTCTTTGCTTGTGGCTATTTCAAGAGGAAATAAACCACAAGACAGAACTTAGAACTACTTTATTTTGTAAGGTTCAAGGAGCTGGCACAAACCGTGTTTGATTTAGACTTAAAAAACACATCTATCTGTATAGGAGGAAATAGAGTGAAACCTAAAAATTCAAACTGTTACTGCTAACGAACGCTTCATTCTAGAAGAGTGAAAATTGGGCAGCTAAATGGACTTAGTGAAGTGATCATTACCACACAGATCATCAAGGTCGGATGAAAAAAAATTTGCCGAGTATTCAGAAAACCAGTAGTTTTTTGGAAGCTTGGCACACCTTCCAATGAATGTGTTTTACGCAGTCTTTGCTTGTGCCTATTTCAAGAGGAAACAAACCACAAAGACAGAACTTAGAACTACTTTATTTTGTCAACTTTCAAGGAGCTAGCACAAACCGTGTTTGATTTAGACTTAAAAAACACATCTATCTGTATAGGAGGAAATAGACTGAAACCTAAAAATTCAAACTGTTACTGGTAACGAACGCTTCATCCTAGAAGAGTGAAAATTGGGCAGCTAAGTGGACTTAGTGAAGTGATCATTACCACAGAGATCATCAAGGTCGGATGAAAAAAAATTTGCCGAGTATTCAGAAAACCAGTAGTATTTTGGAGCTTGGAACACCTTTCCAATGAATGGGTTTTACGCAGTCTTTGCTTGTGGCTATTTCAAGAGGAAAGAAACCACAAAGACAGAACTTAGAACTACTTTATTTTGTCAAGTTTCAAGGAGCTAGCACAAACCGTGTTTGATTTAGACTTAAAAAACACATCTATCTGTATAGGAGGAAATAGAGTGAAACCTAAAAATTCAAACTGTTACTGGTAACGAACGCTTCATCGTAGAAGAGTGAAAATTGGGCAGCTAAGTGGACTTAGTGAAGTGATCATTACCACAGAGGTCATCAAGGTCGGATGAAAAAAAATTTGCCGAGTATTCAGAAAACCAGTAGTTTTTTGGAAGCTTGGCACACCTTCCAATGAATGTGTTTTACGCAGTCTTTGCTTGTGCCTATTTCAAGAGGAAACAAACCACAAAGACAGAACTTAGAACTACTTTATTTTGTCAAGTTTCAAGGAGCTAGCACAAAACCGTGTTTGATTTAGACTTAAAAAAGACATCTATCTGTATAGGAGGAAATAGAGTGAAACCTAAAAATTCAAACTGTTACTGGTAACGATCGCTTCATCCTAGAAGAGTGAAAATTGGGCAGCTAAGTGGACTTAGTGAAGTGATCATTACCACAGAGATCATCAAGGTCGGATGAAAAAAAATTTGCCGAGTATTCAGAAAACCAGTAGTTTTTTGGAAGCTTGGCACACCTTTCCAATGAAGGTGTTTTACACAGTCTTTCCTTGTGGCTATATCAAGAGGAAACAAACCACAAAGACAGAACTTAGAACTACTTTATTTTGTCAAGTTTCAAGGAGCTAGCACAAACCGTGTTTGATTTGGACTTAAAAAAGACATCTATCTGTATAGGAGGAAATAGAGGGAAACATAAAAATTCAAACTGTTACTGGTAACGAACGCTTCATCCTAGAAGAGTGAAAATTGGGCAGCTAAATGGACTTAGTGAAGTGATCATTACCACAGAGATCATCAAGGTCGGATGAAAAAAAATTTGCCGAGTATTCAGGAAACCAGTAGTATTTTGGAAGCTTGGAACACCTTTCCAATGAATGTGTTTTACGCAGTCTTTGCTTGTGGCTATTTCAAGAGGAAATAAACCACAAGACAGAACTTAGAACTACTTTATTTTGTAAGGTTCAAGGAGCTAGCACAAACCGTGTTTGATTTAGACTTAAAAAACACATCTATCTGTATAGGAGGAAATAGACTGAAACCTAAAATTTCAAACTGTTACTGGTAACGAACGCTTCATCCTAGAAGAGTGAAAATTGGGCAGCTAAGTGGACTTAGTGAAGTGATCATTACCACAGAGATCATCAAGGTCGGATGAAAAAAAATTTGCCGAGTATTCAGAAAACCAGTAGTATTTTGGAGCTTGGAACACCTTTCCAATGAATGGGTTTTACGCAGTCTTTGCTTGTGGCTATTTCAAGAGGAAACAAACCACAAAGACAGAACTTAGAACTACTTTATTTTGTCAAGTTTCAAGGAGCTAGCACAAACCGTGTTTGATTTAGACTTAAAAAACACATCTATCTGTATAGGAGGAAATAGAGTGAAACCTAAAAATTCAAACTGTTACTGGTAACGAACGCTTCATTGTAGAAGAGTGAAAATTGGGCAGCTAAGTGGACTTAGTGAAGTGATCATTACCACAGAGATCATCAAGGTCGGATGAAAAAAAATTTGCCGAGTATTCAGAAAACCAGTAGTTTTTTGGAAGATTGGCACACCTTCCAATGAATGTGTTTTACGCAGTCTTTGCTTGTGCCTATTTCAAGAGGAAACAAACCACAAAGACAGAACTTAGAACTACTTTATTTTGTCAAGTTTTAAGGAGCTAGCCCAACCCGTGTTTGATTTAGACTTCCAAACACATCTATCTATATAGGAGGAAATAGAGTGAAACCTAAAATCTCAAACTGTTACTGGTAACGAACACTTCATCCTAGAAGAGTGAATATTGGACGGCTAAATGTACTTAGTGAAGTGATCGTTACCACAGAGATCATCAAGGTCGGATGAAAAAAAATTTGCTGATTATTCACAAAACCAGTAGTTTTTTGGAAGCTTGGCACACCTTTGAAATGAATGTGTTTTACGCAGTCTTTCCTTGTGGCTATTTCAAGAGGAAACAAACCACAAAGACAGAACTTAGAACTACTTTATTTTGTCAAGTTTCAAGGAGCTAGCACAAACCGTGTTTGATTTAGACTTAAAAAAGACATCTATCTGTATAGGAGGAAATAGAGTGAAACCTAAAAATTCAAACTGTTACTGGTAACGAACGCTTCATCCTAGAAGAGTGAATATAGGGCAGCTAAGTGGACTTAGTGAACTGATCATTACCACAGAGATCATCAAGGTAGGATGAAAAAAAATTTGCCGAGTATTCAGAAAACCAGTAGTTTTTTGGAAGCTTGGCACACCTTCCAATGAATGTGTTTTACGCAGTCTTTGCTTGTGCCTATTTCAAGAGGAAACAAACCACAAAGACAGAACTTAGAACTACTTTATTTTGTCAAGTTTCAAGGAGCTAGCACAAACCGTGTTTGATTTAGACTTAAAAAACACATCTATCTGTATAGGAGGAAATAGACTGAAACCTAAAATTCAAACTGTTACTGGTAACGAACGCTTCATCCTAGAAGAGTGAAAATTGGGCAGCTAAGTGGACTTAGTGAAGTGATCATTACCACAGAGATCATCAAGGTCGGATGAAAAAAAATTTGCCGAGTATTCAGAAAACCAGTAGTATTTTGGAGCTTGGAACACCTTTCCAATGAATGGGTTTTACGCAGTCTTTGCTTGTGGCTATTTCAAGAGGAAAGAAACCACAAAGACAGAACTTAGAACTACTTTATTTTGTCAAGTTTCAAGGAGCTAGCACAAACCGTGTTTGATTTAGACTTAAAAAACACATCTATCTGTATAGGAGGAAATAGAGTGAAACCTAAAAATTCAAACTGTTACTGGTAACGAACGCTTCATCGTAGAAGAGTGAAAATTGGGCAGCTAAGTGGACTTAGTGAAGTGATCATTACCACAGAGATCATCAAGGTCGGATGAAAAAAAATTTGCCGAGTATTCAGAAAACCAGTAGTTTTTTGGAAGCTTGGCACACCTTCCAATGAATGTGTTTTACGGAGTCTTTGCTTGTGCCTATTTCAAGAGGAAACAAACCACAAAGACAGAACTTAGAACTACTTTATTTTGTCAAGTTTCAAGGAGCTAGCACAAAACCGTGTTTGATTTAGACTTAAAAAAGACATCTATCTGTATAGGAGGAAATAGAGTGAAACCTAAAAATTCAAACTGTTACTGGTAACGATCGCTTCATCCTAGAAGAGTGAAAATTGGGCAGCTAAGTGGACTTAGTGAAGTGATCATTACCACAGAGATCATCAAGGTCGGATGAAAAAAAATTTGCCGAGTATTCAGAAAACCAGTAGTTTTTTGGAAGCTTGGCACACCTTTCCAATGAAGGTGTTTTACACAGTCTTTCCTTGTGGCTATATCAAGAGGAAACAAACCACAAAGACAGAACTTAGAACTACTTTATTTTGTCAAGTTTCAAGGAGCTAGCACAAACCGTGTTTGATTTGGACTTAAAAAAGACATCTATCTGTATAGGAGGAAATAGAGGGAAACATAAAAATTCAAACTGTTACTGGTAACGAACGCTTCATCCTAGAAGAGTGAAAATTGGGCAGCTAAATGGACTTAGTGAAGTGATCATTACCACAGAGATCATCAAGGTCGGATGAAAAAAAATTTGCCGAGTATTCAGGAAACCAGTAGTATTTTGGAAGCTTGGAACACCTTTCCAATGAATGTGTTTTACGCAGTCTTTGCTTGTGGCTATTTCAAGAGGAAATAAACCACAAGACAGAACTTAGAACTACTTTATTTTGTAAGGTTCAAGGAGCTAGCACAAACCGTGTTTGATTTAGACTTAAAAAACACATCTATCTGTATAGGAGGAAATAGACTGAAACCTAAAAATTCAAACTGTTACTGGTAACGAACGCTTCATCCTAGAAGAGTGAAAATTGGGCAGCTAAGTGGACTTAGTGAAGTGATCATTACCACAGAGATCATCAAGGTCGGATGAAAAAAAATTTGCCGAGTATTCAGAAAACCAGTAGTATTTTGGAGCTTGGAACACCTTTCCAATGAATGGGTTTTACGCAGTCTTTGCTTGTGGCTATTTCAAGAGGAAACAAACCACAAAGACAGAACTTAGAACTACTTTATTTTGTCAAGTTTCAAGGAGCTAGCACAAACCGTGTTTGATTTAGACTTAAAAAACACATCTATCTGTATAGGAGGAAATAGAGTGAAACCTAAAAATTCAAACTGTTACTGGTAACGAACGCTTCATCGTAGAAGAGTGAAAATTGGGCAGCTAAGTGGACTTAGTGAAGTGATCATTACCACAGAGATCATCAAGGTCGGATGAAAAAAAATTTGCCGAGTATTCAGAAAACCAGTAGTTTTTTGGAAGATTGGCACACCTTCCAATGAATGTGTTTTACGCAGTCTTTGCTTGTGCCTATTTCAAGAGGAAACAAACCACAAAGACAGAACTTAGAACTACTTTATTTTGTCAAGTTTTAAGGAGCTAGCCCAACCCGTGTTTGATTTAGACTTCCAAACACATCTATCTATATAGGAGGAAATAGAGTGAAACCTAAAATCTCAAACTGTTACTGGTAACGAACACTTCATCCTAGAAGAGTGAATATTGGACAGCTAAATGGACTTAGTGAAGTGATCGTTACCACAGAGATCATCAAGGTCGGATGAAAAAAAATTTGCTGATTATTCACAAAACCAGTAGTTTTTTGGAAGCTTGGCACACCTTTGAAATGAATGTGTTTTACGCAGTCTTTCCTTGTGGCTATTTCAAGAGGAAACAAACCACAAAGACAGAACTTAGAACTACTTTATTTTGTCAAGTTTCAAGGAGCTAGCACAAACCGTGTTTGATTTAGACTTAAAAAAGACATCTATCTGTATAGGAGGAAATAGAGTGAAACCTAAAAATTCAAACTGTTACTGGTAACGAACGCTTCATCCTAGAAGAGTGAATATAGGGCAGCTAAGTGGACTTAGTGAACTGATCATTACCACAGAGATCATCAAGGTAGGATGAAAAAAAATTTGCCGAGTATTCAGAAAACCAGTAGTTTTTTGGAAGCTTGGCACACCTTCCAATGAATGTGTTTTACGCAGTCTTTGCTTGTGCCTATTTCAAGAGGAAACAAACCACAAAGACAGAACTTAGAACTACTTTATTTTGTCAAGTTTCAAGGAGCTAGCACAAACCGTGTTTGATTTAGACTTAAAAAACACATCTATCTGTATAGGAGGAAATAGACTGAAACCTAAAATTCAAACTGTTACTGGTAACGAACGCTTCATCCTAGAAGAGTGAAAATTGGGCAGCTAAGTGGACTTAGTGAAGTGATCATTACCACAGAGATCATCAAGGTCGGATGAAAAAAAATTTGCCGAGTATTCAGAAAACCAGTAGTATTTTGGAGCTTGGAACACCTTTCCAATGAATGGGTTTTACGCAGTCTTTGCTTGTGGCTATTTCAAGAGGAAACAAACCACAAAGACAGAACTTAGAACTACTTTATTTTGTCAAGTTTCAAGGAGCTAGCACAAACCGTGTTTGATTTAGACTTAAAAAACACATCTATCTGTATAGGAGGAAATAGAGTGAAACCTAAAAATTCAAACTGTTACTGGTAACGAACGCTTCATCGTAGAAGAGTGAAAATTGGGCAGCTAAGTGGACTTAGTGAAGTGATCATTACCACAGAGATCATCAAGGTCGGATGAAAAAAAATTTGCCGAGTATTCAGAAAACCAGTAGTTTTTTGGAAGCTTGGCACACCTTCCAATGAATGTGTTTTACGCAGTCTTTGCTTGTGCCTATTTCAAGAGGAAACAAACCACAAAGACAGAACTTAGAACTACTTTATTTTGTCAAGTTTTAAGGAGCTAGCCCAACCCGTGTTTGATTTAGACTTCCAAACACATCTATCTATATAGGAGGAAATAGAGTGAAACCTAAAATCTCAAACTGTTACTGGTAACGAACACTTCATCCTAGAAGAGTGAATATTGGACAGCTAAATGGACTTAGTGAAGTGATCATTACCACAGAGATCATCAAGGTCGGATGAAAAAAAATTTGCTGATTATTCACAAAACCAGTAGTTTTTTGGAAGCTTGGCACACCTCTGAAATGAATGTGTTTTACGCAGTCTTTCCTTGTGGCTATTTCAAGAGGAAACAAACCACAAAGACAGAACTTAGAACTACTTTATTTTGTCAAGTTTCAAGGAGCTAGCACAAACCGTGTTTGATTTAGACTTAAAAAAGACATCTATCTGTATAGGAGGAAATAGAGTGAAACCTAAAAATTCAAACTGTTACTGGTAACGAACGCTTCATCCTAGAAGAGTGAATATAGGGCAGCTAAGTGGACTTAGTGAACTGATCATTACCACAGAGATCATCAAGGTAGGATGAAAAAAAATTTGCCGAGTATTCAGAAAACCAGTAGTTTTTTGGAAGCTTGGCACACCTTCCAATGAATGTGTTTTACGCAGTCTTTGCTTGTGCCTATTTCAAGAGGAAACAAACCACAAAGACAGAACTTAGAACTACTTTATTTTGTCAAGTTTCAAGGAGCTAGCACAAACCGTGTTTGATTTAGACTTAAAAAACACATCTATCTGTATAGGAGGAAATAGAGTGAAACCTAAAAATTCAACCTGTTACTGGTAACGAACGCTTCATCGTAGAAGAGTGAAAATTGGGCAGCTAAGTGGACTTAGTGAACTGATCATTACCACAGAGATCATCAAGGTAGGATGAAAAAAAAATTGCCGAGTATTCAGAAAACCAGTAGTTTTTTGGAAGCTTGGCACACCTTCCAATGAATGTGTTTTATGCAGTCTTTGCTTGTGCCTATTTCAAGAGGAAACAAACCACAAAGACAGAACTTAGAACTACTTTATTTTGTCAAGTTTCAAGGAGCTAGCACAAACCGTGTTTGATTTAGACTTAAAAAACACATCTATCTGTATAGGAGGAAATAGAGTGAAACCTAAAAATTCAAACTGTTACTGGTAACGAACGCTTCATCCTAGAAGAGTGAAAATTGGGCAGCTAAATGGACTTAGTGAAGTGATCATTACCACAGAGATCATCAAGGTAGGATGAAAAAAAATTTGCCGAGTATTCAGAAAACCAGTAGTTTTTTGGAAGCTTGGCACACCATCCAATGAATGTGTTTTACGCAGTCTTTGCTTGTGCCTATTTGAAGAGGAAACAAACCACAAAGACAGAACTTAGAACTACTTTATTTTGTCAAGTTTCAAGGAGCTAGCACAAACCGTGTTTGATTTAGACTTAAAAAAGACATCTATCTGTATAGGAGGAAATAGAGTGAAACCTAAAAATTCAAACTGTTACTGGTAACGAAAGCTTCATCCTAGAAGAGTGAAAATTGGGCAGCTAAGTGGACTTAGTGAACTGATCATTATCACAGAGATCATCAAGGTCGAATGAAAAAAAATTTGCCGAGTATTCAGAAAACCAGTAGTATTTTGGAAGCTTGGAACACCTTTCCAATGAATGTGTTTTACGGAGTCTTTGCTTGTGGCTAATTCAAGAGGAAACAAACCACAAAGACAGAACTTAGAACTACTTTATTTTGTCAAGTTTCAAGGAGCTAGCACAAACCGTGTTTGATTTAGACTTAAAAAACACATCTATCTGTATAGGAGGAAATAGAGTGAAACCTAAAAATTCAAACTGTTACTGGTAACGAACGCTTCATCCTAGAAGAGTGAAAATTGGGCAGCTAAATGGACTTAGTGAAGTGATCATTACCACAGAGATCATCAAGGTAGGATGAAAAAAAATTTGCCGAGTATTCAGAAAACCAGTAGTTTTTTGGAAGCTTGGCACACCTTCCAATGAATGTGTTTTACGCAGTCTTTGCTTGTGCCTATTTCAAGAGGAAACAAACCACAAAGACAGAACTTAGAACTACTTTATTTTGTCAAGTTTCAAGGAGCTAGCACAAACCGTGTTTGATTTAGACTTCCAAACACATCTATTTATATTGGAGGAAATTGAGTGAAACCTAAAAACTCAAACTGTTACTGGTAACGAACGCTTCATCCTAGAAGAGTGAATATTGGGCAGCTAAGTGGACTTAGTGAACTGATCATTACCACAGAGATCATCAAGGTCGGATGAAAAAAAATTTGCCGAGTATTCAGAAAACCAGTAGTATTTTGGAAGCTTGGAACACCTTTCCAATGAATGGTTTTTACGCAGTCGTTGCTTGTGGCTATTTCAAGAGGAAACAAACCACAAAGACAGAACTTAGAACTACTTTATTTTGTCAAGTTTCAAGGAGCTAGCACAAACCGTGTTTGATTTAGACTTAAAAAACACATCTATCTGTATAGGAGGAAATAGAATGAAACCTAAAAATTCAAACTGTTACTGGTAACGAACGCTTCATCCTAGAAGAGTGAAAATTGGGCAGCTAAGTGGACTTAGTGAACTGATCATTACCACAGAGATCATCAAGGTAGGATGAAAAAAAATTTGCCGAGTATTCAGAAAACCAGTAGTTTTTTGGAAGCTTGGCACACCTTCCAATGAATGTGTTTTACGCAGTCTTTGCTTGTGCCTATTTCAAGAGGAAACAAACCACAAAGACAGAACTTAGAACTACTTTATTTTGTCAAGTTTCAAGGAGCTAGCACAAACCGTGTTTGATTTAGACTTCAAAACACATCTATTTACATAGGAGGAAATAGAGTGAAACCTAAAAACTCAAACTGTTACTGGTAACGAACGCTTCATCCTAGAAGAGTGAAAATTGGGTAGCTAAGTGGACTTAGTGAACTGATCATTACCACAGAGATCATCAAGGTCGGATGAAAAAAAATTTGCCGAGTATTCAGAAAACCAGTAGTATTTTGGAAGCTTGGAACACCTTTCCAATGAAGGTGTTTTACGCAGTCTTTGCTTGTGGCTATTTCAAGAGGAAACAAACCACAAAGAGAGAACTTAGAACTACTTTACTTTGTCAAGTTTCAAGGATCTAGCACAAACCGTGTTGATTTAGACTTAAAAATACATCTATCTGTATAGGAGGAAATAGAGTGAAACCTAAAAATTCAAACTGTTACTGGTAACGATCGCTTCATCCTAGAAGAGTGAAAATTGGGCAGCTAAGTGGACTTAGTGAAGTGATCATTACCACAGAGATCATCAAGGTCGGATGAAAAAAAATTTGCCGAGTATTCACAAAACCAGTAGTTTTTAGGAAGCTTGGCAAACCTTTCCAATGAAGGTGTTTTACGCAGTCTTTCCTTGTGTCTATATCAAGAGGAAAAAAACCACAAAGACAGAACTTAGAACTACTTTATTTTGTCAAGTTTCAAGGAGCTAGCACAAACCGTGTTTGATTTAGACTTCCAAACACATCTATCTATATAGGAGGAAATAGAGTGAAACCTAAAAACTCAAACTGTTACTGGTAACGAACACTTCAACCTAGAAGAGTGAATATTGGACAGCTAAATGGACTTAGTGAAGTGATCATTACCACAGAGATCATCAAGGTCGGATGAAAAAAAATTTGCTGAGTATTCACAAAACCAGTAGTTTTTTGGAATCTTGGCACACCTTTGAAATGAATGTGTTTTACGCAGTCTTTCCTTGTGGCTATTTCAAGAGGAAACAAACCACAAATACAGAACTTTGAACTACTTTATTTGTCAAGTTTCAAGGAGCTAGCACAAACCGTGTTTGATTTAGACTTAAAAAAGACATCTATCTGTATAGGAGGAAATAGAGTTAAACCTAAAAATTCAAACTGTTACTGGTAACGAACGCTTCATCCTAGAAGAGTGAAAATTGGGCAGCTAAGTGGACTTAGTGAAGTGATCATTACCACAGAGATCATCAAAGTCGGATGAAAAAAAATTTGCCGAGTATTCAGAAAACCAGTAGTTTTTTGGAAGCTTGGCACACCTTCCAATGAAGGTGTTTTACGCAGTCTTTCCTTGTGTCTATATCAAGAGGAAAAAAACCACAAAGACAGAACTTAGAATTACTTTATTTTTTCAAGTTTCAAGGAGCTAGCACAAACCGGGTTTGATTTAGACTTAAAAAAGTCATCTATCTGTATAGGAGGAAATAGAGTGAAACCTAAAAATTCAAACTGTTACTGGTAACGAACGCTTCATCCTAGAAGAGTGAAAATTGGGCAGCTAAGTGGACTTAGTGAACTGATCATTACCACAGAGATCATCAAGGTCGGATGATAAAAAATTTGCCGAGTATTCAGAAAACCATTAGTTTTTTGGAAGCTTGGCACACCTTCCAATGAATGTGTTTTACGCAGTCTTTGCTTGTGCCTATTTCAAGAGGAAACAAACCACAAAGACAGAAGTTAGAACTACTTTATTTTGTCAAGTTTCAAGGAGCTAGCACAAACCGTGTTTGATTTAGACTTCCAAACACATCTATTTATATTGGAGGAAATTGAGTGAAACCTAAAAACTCAAACTGTTACTGGTAACGAACGCTTCATCCTAGAAGAGTGAATATTGGGCAGCTAAGTGGACTTAGTGAACTGATCATTACCACAGAGATCATCAAGGTCGGATGAAAAAAAATTTGCCGAGTATTCAGAAAACCAGTAGTATTTTGGAAGCTTGGAACACCTTTCCAATGAATGGTTTTTACGCAGTCGTTGCTTGTGGCTATTTCAAGAGGAAACAAACCACAAAGACAGAACTTAGAACTACTTTATTTTGTCAAGTTTCAAGGAGCTAGCACAAACCGTGTTTGATTTAGACTTAAAAAACACATCTATCTGTATAGGAGGAAATAGAATGAAACCTAAAAATTCAAACTGTTACTGGTAACGAACGCTTCATCCTAGAAGAGTGAAAATTGGGCAGCTAAGTGGACTTAGTGAACTGATCATTACCACAGAGATCATCAAGGTAGGATGAAAAAAAATTTGCCGAGTATTCAGAAAACCAGTAGTTTTTTGGAAGCTTGGCACACCTTCCAATGAATGTGTTTTACGCAGTCTTTGCTTGTGCCTATTTCAAGAGGAAACAAACCACAAAGACAGAACTTAGAACTACTTTATTTTGTCAAGTTTCAAGGAGCTAGCACAAACCGTGTTTGATTTAGACTTCAAAACACATCTATTTACATAGGAGGAAATAGAGTGAAACCTAAAAACTCAAACTGTTACTGGTAACGAACGCTTCATCCTAGAAGAGTGAAAATTGGGTAGCTAAGTGGACTTAGTGAACTGATCATTACCACAGAGATCATCAAGGTCGGATGAAAAAAAATTTGCCGAGTATTCAGAAAACCAGTAGTATTTTGGAAGCTTGGAACACCTTTCCAATGAAGGTGTTTTACGCAGTCTTTGCTTGTGGCTATTTCAAGAGGAAACAAACCACAAAGACAGAACTTAGAACTACTTTACTTTGTCAAGTTTCAAGGATCTAGCACAAACCGTGTTGATTTAGACTTAAAAATACATCTATCTGTATAGGAGGAAATAGAGTGAAACCTAAAAATTCAAACTGTTACTGGTAACGATCGCTTCATCCTAGAAGAGTGAAAATTGGGCAGCTAAGTGGACTTAGTGAACTGATCATTACCACAGGGATCATCAAGGTCAGATGAAAAAAAATTTGCCGAGTATTCAGAAAACCAGTAGTATTTTGGAAGCTTGGAACACCTTTCCAATGAATGGGTTTTACGCAGTCTTTGCTTGTGGCTATTTCAAGAGGAAATAAACCACAAAGACAGAACTTAGAACTACTTTATTTTGTAAGTTTCAAGGAGCTAGCACAAACCGTGTTTGATTTAGACTTAAAAAACACATCTATCTGTATAGGAGGAAATAGAGTTAAACCTAAAAATTCAAACTGTTACTGGTAACGAACGCTTCATCCTAGAAGAGTGAAAATTGGGCAGCTAAATGGACTTAGTGAAGTGATCATTACCACAGAGATCATCAAGGTAGGATGAAAAAAAATTTGCCGAGTATTCAGAAAACCAGTAGTTTTTTGGAAGCTTGGCACACCTTCCAATGAATGTGTTTTACGCAGTCTTTGCTTGTGCCTATTTCAAGAGGAAACAAACCACAAAGACACAACTTAGAACTACTTTATTTTGTCAACTTTCAAGGAGCTAGCACAAACCGTGTTTGATTTAGACTTCCAAACACATCTATTTATATAGGAGGAAATAGAGTGAAACCTAAAAATTCAAACTGTTACTGGTAACGAACGCTTCATCCTAGAAGAGTGAAAATTGGGCAGCTAAGTAGACTTAGTGAACTGATCATTACCACAGAGATCATCAAGGTAGGATGAAAAAAAATTTGCCGAGTATTCAGAAAACCAGTAGTTTTTTGGAAGCTTGGCACACCTTCCAATGAATGTGTTTTACGCAGTCTTTGCTTGTGCCTATTTCAAGAGGAAACAAACCACAAAGACAGAACTTAGAACTACTTTATTTTGTCAAGTTTCAAGGAGCTAGCACAAACCGTGTTTGATTTAGACTTCCAAACACATCTATTTATATAGGAGGAAATAGAGTGAAACCTAAAAACTCAAACTGTTACTGGTAACGAACGCTTCATCCTAGAAGAGTGAAAATTGGGCAGCTAAGTGGACTCAGTGAACTGATCATTACCACAGAGATCATCAAGGTCGGATGAAAAAAAATTTGCCGAGTATTCAGAAAACCAGTAGTATTTTGGAAGCTTGGAACACCTTTCAATTGAAGGTGTTTTACACAGTATTTGCTTGTGGCTATTTCAAGAGGAAACAAACCACAAAGACAGAACTTAGAACTACTTTATTTTGTCAAGTTTCAAGGAGCTAGCACAAACCGTGTTTGATTTAGACTTAAAAATACATCTATCTGTATAGGAGGAAATAGAGTTCAACCTAAAAATTCAAACTGTTACTGGTAACGATCGCTTCACCTTAGAAGAGTGAAAATTGGGCAGCTAAGTGGACTTAGTGAAGTGATCATTACCACAGAGATCATCAAGGTCGGATGAAAAAAAATTTGCCGAGTATTCAGAAAACCAGTAGTTTTTTGGAAGCTTGGCACACCTTTCCAATGAAGGTGTTTTACGCAGTCTTTCCTTGTGGCTATATCAAGAGGAAACAAACCACAAAGAGAGAACTTAGAACTACTTTATTTTGTCAAGTTTCAAGGAGCTAGCACAAACCGTGTTTGATTTAGACTTAAAAAACACATCTATCTGTATAGGAGGAAATAGAGTGAAACCTAAAAATTCAAACTGTTACTGGAAAAGAACGCTTCATCCTAGAAGAGTGAAAATTGGGCAGCTAAGTGGACTTAGTGAACTGATCATTACCACAAAGATCATCAATGTCGGATGAAAAAAAATTTGCCGAGTATTCAGAAAACCAGTAGTATTTTGGAGCTTGGAACACCTTTCCAATGAATGGGTTTTACGCAGTCTTTGCTTGTGGCTATTTCAAGAGGAAACAAACCACAAAGACAGAACTTAGAACTACTTTACTTTGTCAAGTTTCAAGGATCTAGCACAAACCGTGTTGATTTAGACTTAAAAATACATCTATCTGTATAGGAGGAAATAGAGTGAAACCTAAAAATTCAAACTGTTACTGGTAACGATCGCTTCATCCTAGAAGAGTGAAAATTGGGCAGCTAAGTGGACTTAGTGAACTGATCATTACCACAGGGATCATCAAGGTCAGATGAAAAAAAATTTGCCGAGTATTCAGAAAACCAGTAGTATTTTGGAAGCTTGGAACACCTTTCCAATGAATGGGTTTTACGCAGTCTTTGCTTGTGGCTATTTCAAGAGGAAATAAACCACAAAGACAGAACTTAGAACTACTTTATTTTGTAAGTTTCAAGGAGCTAGCACAAACCGTGTTTGATTTAGACTTAAAAAACACATCTATCTGTATAGGAGGAAATAGAGTTAAACCTAAAAATTCAAACTGTTACTGGTAACGAACGCTTCATCCTAGAAGAGTGAAAATTGGGCAGCTAAATGGACTTAGTGAAGTGATCATTACCACAGAGATCATCAAGGTAGGATGAAAAAAAATTTGCCGAGTATTCAGAAAACCAGTAGTTTTTTGGAAGCTTGGCACACCTTCCAATGAATGTGTTTTACGCAGTCTTTGCTTGTGCCTATTTCAAGAGGAAACAAACCACAAAGACACAACTTAGAACTACTTTATTTTGTCAACTTTCAAGGAGCTAGCACAAACCGTGTTTGATTTAGACTTCCAAACACATCTATTTATATAGGAGGAAATAGAGTGAAACCTAAAAATTCAAACTGTTACTGGTAACGAACGCTTCATCCTAGAAGAGTGAAAATTGGGCAGCTAAGTAGACTTAGTGAACTGATCATTACCACAGAGATCATCAAGGTAGGATGAAAAAAAATTTGCCGAGTATTCAGAAAACCAGTAGTTTTTTGGAAGCTTGGCACACCTTCCAATGAATGTGTTTTACGCAGTCTTTGCTTGTGCCTATTTCAAGAGGAAACAAACCACAAAGACAGAACTTAGAACTACTTTATTTTGTCAAGTTTCAAGGAGCTAGCACAAACCGTGTTTGATTTAGACTTCCAAACACATCTATTTATATAGGAGGAAATAGAGTGAAACCTAAAAACTCAAACTGTTACTGGTAACGAACGCTTCATCCTAGAAGAGTGAAAATTGGGCAGCTAAGTGGACTCAGTGAACTGATCATTACCACAGAGATCATCAAGGTCGGATGAAAAAAAATTTGCCGAGTATTCAGAAAACCAGTAGTATTTTGGAAGCTTGGAACACCTTTCAATTGAAGGTGTTTTACACAGTATTTGCTTGTGGCTATTTCAAGAGGAAACAAACCACAAAGACAGAACTTAGAACTACTTTATTTTGTCAAGTTTCAAGGAGCTAGCACAAACCGTGTTTGATTTAGACTTAAAAATACATCTATCTGTATAGGAGGAAATAGAGTTCAACCTAAAAATTCAAACTGTTACTGGTAACGATCGCTTCACCTTAGAAGAGTGAAAATTGGGCAGCTAAGTGGACTTAGTGAAGTGATCATTACCACAGAGATCATCAAGGTCGGATGAAAAAAAATTTGCCGAGTATTCAGAAAACCAGTAGTTTTTTGGAAGCTTGGCACACCTTTCCAATGAAGGTGTTTTACGCAGTCTTTCCTTGTGGCTATATCAAGAGGAAACAAACCACAAAGAGAGAACTTAGAACTACTTTATTTTGTCAAGTTTCAAGGAGCTAGCACAAACCGTGTTTGATTTAGACTTAAAAAACACATCTATCTGTATAGGAGGAAATAGAGTGAAACCTAAAAATTCAAACTGTTACTGGAAAAGAACGCTTCATCCTAGAAGAGTGAAAATTGGGCAGCTAAGTGGACTTAGTGAACTGATCATTACCACAAAGATCATCAATGTCGGATGAAAAAAAATTTGCCGAGTATTCAGAAAACCAGTAGTATTTTGGAGCTTGGAACACCTTTCCAATGAATGGGTTTTACGCAGTCTTTGCTTGTGGCTATTTCAAGAGGAAACAAACCACAAAGACAGAACTTAGAACTACTTTATTTTGTCAAGATTCAAGGAGCTAGCACAAACCGTGTTTGATTTAGACTTAAAAAAGACATCTATCTGTATAGGAGGAAATAGAGTGAAACCTAAAAATTCAAACTGTTACTGGTAACGAACGCTTCATCCTAGAAGAGTGAAAATTGGGCAGCTAAGTGGACTTAGTGAAGTGATCATTACCACAGAGATCATCAAGGTCGGATGAAAAAAAATTTGCCGAGTATTCAGAAAACCAGTAGTTTTTTTTAAGCTTGGCACACCTTCCAATGAATGTGTTTTACGCAGTCTTTGCTTGTGCCTATTCAAGAGGAAACAAACCAAAAAGACAGAACTTAGAACTACTTTATTTTGTCAAGTTTTAAGGAGCTAGCACAACCCGTGTTTGATTTAGACGTCCAAACACATCTATCTATATAGGAGGAAATAGAGTGAAACCTAAAAACTCAAACTGTTACTGGTAACGAACACTTCAACCTAGAAGAGTGAATATTGGACAGCTAAATGGACTTAGTGAAGTGATCATTACCACAGAGATCATCAAGGTCGGATGAAAAAAAATTTGCCGAGTATTCACAAAACCAGTAGTTTTTTGGAAGCTTGGCACACCTTTGCAATGAATGTGTTTTACGCAGTCTTTCCTTGTGGCTATTTCAAGAGGAAACAAACCACAAAGACAGAACTTAGAACTACTTTATTTGTCAAGTTTCAAGGAGCTAGCACAAACCGTGTTTGATTTAGACTTAAAAAAGACATCTATCTGTATAGGAGGAAATAGAGTGAAACCTAAAAATTCAAACTGTTACTGGTAACGAACGCTTCATCCTAGAAGAGTGAAAATTGGGCAGCTAAGTGGACTTAGTGACCTGATCATTACCACAGAGATCATCAAGGTCGGATGAAAAAAAATTGCCGAGTATTCAGAAAACCAGTAGTTTTTTGCAAGCTTGGCACACCTTCCAATGAATGTGTTTTACGCAGTCTTTCCTTGTGCCTATTTCAAGAGGAAACAAACCACAAAGACAGAACTTAGAACTACTTTATTTTGTCAAGTTTCAAGGAGCTAGCACAAACCGTGTTTGATTTAGACTTCCAAACACATCTATCTATATAGGAGGAAATAGAGTGAAACCTAAAAACTCAAACTGTTACTGGTAACGAACGCTTCATCCTAGAAGAGTGAAAATTGGGCAGCTAAGTGGACTTAGTGAACTGATCATTACCACAGGAATCATCAAGGTCGGATGAAAAAAAATTTGCCGAGTATTCAGAAAACCAGTATTATTTTGGAAGCTTTGAACACCTTTCCAATGAAGGTGTTTTACGCAGTCTTTGCTTGTGGCTATTTCAAGAGGAAACTAACCACAAAGAGAGAACTTAGAACTACTTTATTTTGTCAAGTTTCAAGGAGCTAGAACAAACCGTGTTTGATTTAGACTTCCAAACACATCTATCTATATAGGAGGAAATAGAGTGAAAACTAAAAACTCAAACTGTTACTGGTAACGAACACTTCATCCTAGAAGAGTGAATATTGGGCCACTAAGTGGACTTAGTGAACTGATCATTACCACAGAGATCATCAAGGTCGGATGAAAAAAAATTTGCCGAGTATTCAGAAAAGCAGTAGTATTTCGGAAGCTTGGTACAGGTTTCCAAATAATGTGTTTTACGCAGCCTTTGCTTGTGGCTATTTCAAGAGGAAACAAGCCACAAAGACAGAACTTAGAACTACTTTATTTTGTCAAGTTTCAAGGAGCTAGCACAAACCGTGTTTGATTTAGACTTCCAAACACATCTATCTATATAGGAGGAAATAGAGTGAAACCTAAAAACTCAAACTGTTACTGGTAACGAACACTTCATCCTAGAAGAGTGAATATTGGGCAGCTAAGTGGACTTAGTGAAGTGATCATTACCACAGAGATCATCAAGGTCGGATGAAAAAAAATTTGCCGAGTATTCAGAAAACCAGTAGTTTTTTGGAAGCTTGGCACACCTTCCAATGAATGTGTTTTACGCAGTCTTTGCTTGTGCCTATTTCAAGAGGAAACAAACCACAAAGACAGAACTTAGAACTACTTTATTTTGTCAAGTTTCAAGGAGCTAGCACAAACCGTGTTTGATTTAGACTTCCAAACACATCTATCTATATAGGAGGAAATAGAGTGAAACCTAAAAACTCAAACTGTTACTGGTAACGAACACTTCATCCTAGAAGAGTGAATATTGGACAGCTAAATGGACTTAGTGAAGTGATCATTACCACAGAGATCATCAAGGTCTGATGAAAAAAAATTTGCCGATTATTCACAAAACCAGTAGTTTTTTGGAAGCTTGGCACACCTTTGAAATGAATGTGTTTTACGCAGTCTTTCCTTGTGGCTATTTCAAGAGGAAAAAAACCACAAAGACAGAACTTAGAACTACTTTATTTTGTCAACTTTCAAGGAGCTAGCACAAACCGTGTTTGATTTAGACTTAAAAAAGACATCTATCTGTATTGGAGGAAATAGATTGAAACCTAAAATTCAAACTGTTACTGGTAACGAACGCTTCATCCTAGAAGAGTGAAAATTGGGCAGCTAAGTGGACTTAGTGAACTGATCATTACCACAGAGATCATCAAGGTCGGATGAAAAAAAATTTGCCGAGTATTCAGAAAACCAGTAGTATTTTGGAAGCTTGGAACACCTTTCCAATGAATGGGTTTCACGCAGTCTTTGCTTGTGGCTATTTCAAGAGGAAACAAACCACAAAGACAGAACTTAGAACTACTTTATTTTGTCAAGTTTCAAGGGGCTAGCACAAACCGTGTTTGATTTAGACTTAAAAAACACATCTATCTGTATAGGAGGAAATAGAGTGAAACGTAAAAATTCAAACTGTTACTGGTAACGAACGCTTCATCCTAGAAGAGTGAAAATTGGGCAGCTAAGTGGACTTAGTGAACTGATCATTACCACCGAGATCATCAAGGTAGGATGAAAAAAAATTTGCCGAGTATTCAGAAAACCAGTAGTTTTTTGGAAGCTTGGCACACCTTCCAATGAATGTGTTTTACGCAGTCTTTGCTTGTGCCTATTTCAAGAGGAAACAAACCACAAAGACAGAACTTAGAACTACTTTATTTTGTCAAGTTTCAACGAGCTAGCACAAACCGTGTTTGATTTAGACTTCCAAACACATCTATTTATATAGGAGGAAATAGAGTGAAACCTAAAAACTCAAACTGTTACTGGTAACGAACGCTTCATCCTAGAAGAGTGAAAATTGGGCAGCTAAGTGGACTTAGTGAACTGATCATTACCACAGAGATCATCAAGGTCGGATGAAAAAAAATTTGCCGAGTATTCAGAAAACCAGTAGTATTTTGGAAGCTTGGAACACCTTTCCAATGAAGGTGTTTTACGCAGTCTTTGCTTGTGGCTATTTCAAGAGGAAACAAACCACAAAGGCAGAACTTAGAACTACTTTATTTTGTCAAGTTTCAAGGAGCTAGCACAAACCGTGTTTGATTTAGATTTAAAAAGGACATCTATCTGAATAGGAGGAAATAGATTGAAACCTATAAATTCAGACTGTTACTGGTAACGATCGCTTCATCCTAGAAGAGTGAAAATTGGGCAGCTAAGTGGACTTAGTGAAGTGATCATTACCACAGAAATCATCAAGGTCGGATGAAAAAAAATTGGCCGTGTATTCAGAAAACCAGTAGTTTTTTGGAAGCTTGGCACACCTTTCCAATGAAGGTGTTTTACGCAGTCTTTCCTTGTGTCTATATCAAGAGGAAACAAACCACAAAGACAGAACTTAGAACTACTTTATTTTGTCAAGTTTCAAGGAGCTAGCACAAACCATGTTTGATTTAGACTTAAAAAAGACATCTATCTGTATAGGAGGAAATAGAGTGAAACCTAAAAATTCAAACTGTTACTGGTAACGAACGCTTCATCCTAGAAGAGTGAAAATTGGGCAGCTAAGTGGACTTAGTGAACTGATCATTACCACAGAGATCATCAAGGTCGGATGAAAAAAAATTTGCCGAGTATTCAGAAAACCAGTTGTTGTTTGGAAGCTTGGCACACCTTCCAATGAATGTGTTTTACGCAGTCTTTGCTTGTGCCTGTTTCAAGAGGAAACAAACCACAAAGACAGAACTTAGAACTACTTTATTTTGTCAAGTTTCAAGGAGCTAGCACAAACCGTGTTTGATTTAGACTTCCAAACACATCTATCTATATAGGAGGAAATAGAGTGAAACCTAAAAACTCAAACTGTTACTGGTAACGAACGCTTCATCCTAGAAGAGTGAAAATTGGGCAGCTAAGTGGACTTAGTGAACTGATCATTACCACAGAAATCATCAAGGTCGGATGAAAAAAATATTGCCGAGTATTCAGAAAACCAGTATTATTTTGGAAGCTTGGAACACCTTTCCAATGAAGGTGTTTTACGCAGTCTTTGCTTGTGGCTATTTCAAGAGGAAACAAACCACAAAGACAGAACTTAGAACTACTTTATTTTGTCAAGTTTCAAGGAGCTAGAACAAACCATGTTTGATTTAGACTTCCAAACACATCTATTTATATAGGAGTAAATAGAGTGAAACCTAAAAACTCAAACTGTTACTGGTAACGAACGCTTCATCCTAGAAGAGTGAACATTGGGCAGCTAAGTGGACTTAGTGAACTGATCATTACCACAGAGATCATCAAGTTCGGATGAAAAAAAATTTGCCGAGTATTCAGAAAACCAGTAGTATTTTGGAGCTTGGAACACCTTTCCAATGAATGGGTTTTACGCAGTCTTTGCTTGTGGATATTTCAAGAGGAAACAAACCACAAAGGCAGAAGTTAGAACTACTTTATTTTGTCAAGTTTCAAGGAGCTAGCACAACCCGTGTTTGATTTAGACTTCCACACACATCTATCTATATAGGAGGAAATAGAGTGAAACCTAAAAATTCAAACTGTTACTATTAACGAACGCTTCATCCTAGAAGAGTGAAAATTGGGCAGCTACGTGGACTTAGTGAAGTGATCATTACCACAGAGATCATGAAGTTCGGATGAAAAAAAATTTGCCGAGTATTCAGAAAACCTGTAGTTTTTTGGAAGATTGGCACACCTTCCAATGAATGTGTTTTACGCAGTCTTTGCTTGTGCCTATTTCAAGAGGAAACAAACCACAAAGACAGAAGTTAGAACTACTTTATTTTGTCAAGTTTCAAGGAGCTAGCACAACCTGTGTTTGATTTAGACTTCCAAACACATCTATCTATATAGGAGGAAATAGAGTGAAACCTAAAAACTCAAACTGTTACTGGTAACGAACACTTCATCCTAGAAGAGTGAATATTGGGCAGCTAAGTGGACTTAGTGAACTGATCATTACCACAGAGATCATCAAGGTCGGATGAAAAAAAAATTGCCGAGTATTCAGAAAACCAGTAGTATTTTGGAGCTTGGAACACCTTTCCAATGAATGGGTTTTACGCAGTCTTTGCTTGTGGCTCTTTCAAGAGGAAACAAACCACAAAGACAGAACTTAGAACTACTTTATTTTGTCAAGTTTCAAGGAGCTAGCACAAACCGTGTTTGATTTAGACTTAAAAAAGACATCTATCTGTATAGGAGGAAATAGAGTGAAACCTAAAAATTCAAACTGTTACTGGTAACGAATGCTGCATCCTAGAAGAGTGAAAATTGGGCAGCTAAGTGGACTTAGTGAAGTGATCATTACCACAGAGATCATCAAGGTCGGATGAAAAAAAATTTGCCGAGTATTCAGAAAACCAGTAGTTTTATGGAAGCTTGGCACACCTTCCAATGAATGTGTTTTACGCAGTCTTTGCTTGTGCCTATTTCAAGAGGAAACAAACCACAAAGACAGAAGTTAGAACTACTTTATTTTGTCAAGTTTCAAGGAGCTAGCACAACCCGTGTTTGATTTAGACTTCCAAACACATCTATCTATATAGGAGGAAATAGAGTGAAACCTAAAAACTCAAACTGTTACTGGTAACGAACACTTCATCCTAGAAGAGTGAATATTGGGCAGCTAAGTGGACTTAGTGAAGTGATCATTACCACAGAGATCATCAAGGTCGGATGAAAAAAAATTTGCCGAGTATTCAGAAAACCAGTAGTTTTTTGGAAGCTTGGCACACCTTTGCAATGAATGTGTTTTACGCAGCCTTTCCTTGTGGCTATTTCAAGAGGAAAAAAACCACAAAGACAGAACTGAGAACTACTTTATTTTGTCAAGTTTCAAGGAGCTAGCACACACCCTGTTTGATTTAGACTTAAAAAAGACATCTATCTGTATAGGAGGAAATAGAGTGAAACCTAAAAATTCAAACTGTTACTGGTAACAAATGCTTGATCCTAGAAGAGTGAAAATTGGGCAGCTAAGTGGACTTAGTGAAGTGATCATTACCACAGAGATCATCAAGGTCGGATGAAAAAAAATTTGCCGAGTATTCAGAAAACCAGTAGTTTTATGGAAGCTTGGCACACCTTCCAATGAATGTGTTTTACGCAGTCTTTGCTTGTGCCTATTTCAAGAGGAAACAAACCACAAAGACAGAAGTTAAAACTACTTTATTTTGTCAAGTTTCAAGGAGCTAGCACAACCCGTGTTTGATTTAGACTTCCAAACACATCTATCAAAATAGGAGGAAATAGAGTGAAACCTAAAAACTCAAACTGTTACTGGTAACGAACACTTCATAATAGAAGAGTGAATATTGGGCAGCTAAGTGGACTTAGTGAAGTGATCATTACCACAGAGATCATCAAGGTCGGATGAAAAAAAATTTGCCGAGTATTCAGAAAACCAGTAGTTTTTTGGAAGCTTGGCACACCTTTGCAATGAATGTGTTTTACGCAGCCTTTCCTTGTGGCTATTTCAAGAGGAAAAAAACCACAAAGACAGAACTGAGAACTACTTTATTTTGTCAAGTTTCAAGGAGCTAGCACACACCGTGTTTGATTTAGACTTAAAAAAGACATCTATCTGTATAGGAGGAAATAGAGTGAAATCTAAAAATTCAAAATGTTACTGGTAACGATTGCTTCAACCTAGAAGAGTGAAAATTGGGCAGCTAAGTGGACTTAGTGAAGTGATCATTACCACAGAGATCATCAAGGTCGGATGAAAAAAAATTTGCCGAGTATTCAGAAAACCAGTAGTTTTTTGGAAGCTTGGCACACCTTTGCAATGAAGGTGTTCTACGTGTCTTTCCTTGTGGCTATATCAAGAGGAAACAAACCACAAAGACAGAACTTAGAACTAGTTTATTTTGTCAAGTTTCAAGGAGCTAGCACAAACCGTGTTTGATTTAGACTTAAAAAAGTCATCTATCTGTATTGGAAAAAATAGAGTGAAACCTAAAACTTCAAACTCTTACTTGTAACGAACGCTTCATCCTAGAAGAGTGAAAATTGGGCAGCTAAGTGGACTTAGTGAACTGATCATTACCACAGAGATCATCAAGGTCGGATGAAAAAAAATTTGCCGAGTATTCAGAAAACCAGTAGTTTTATGGAAGCTTGGCACACCTTCCAATGAATGTGTTTTACACAGTCTTTGCTTGTGCCTATTTCAAGAGGAAACAAACCACAAAGACAGAAGTTAGAACTACTTTATTTTGTCAAGTTTAAAGGAGCTAGCACAACCCGTGTTTGATTTAGACTTCCAAACACATCTATCTATATAGGAGGAAATAGAGTGAAACCTAAAAACTCAAACTGTTACTGGTAACGAACACTTCATCCTAGAAGAGTGAATATTGGGCAGCTAAGTGGACTTAGTGAAGTGATCATTACCACAGAGATCATCAAGGTCGGATGAAAAAAAATTTGTCGAGTATTCAGAAAACCAGTAGTTTTTTGGAAGCTTGGCACACCTTTGCAATGAATGTGTTTTACGCAGCCTTTCCTTGTGGCTATTTCAAGAGGAAAAAAACCACATAGACAGAACTTAGAACTACTTTATTTTGTCAAGTTTCAAGGAGCTAGCACAAACCGTGTTTGATTTAGACTTAAAAAAGACATCTATCTGTATAGGAGGAAATAGAGTGAAACCTAAAAATTCAAACTGTTACTGGTAACGAACGCTTCATCCTAGAAGAGTGAAAATTGGGCAGCTAAGTGGACTTAGTGAACTGATCATTACCACAGAGATCATCAAGGTCGGAAGAAAAATTTTGCCGAGTATTCAGAAAAGCAGTAGTATTTTGGAAGCTTGGAACAGGTTTCAATGAAGGTGTTTTACGCAGTCTTTGCTTGTGGCTATTTCAAGAGGAAACAAACCACAAAGACAGAACTTAGAACTACTTTATTTTGTCAAGTTTCAAGGAGCTAGCACAAACCGTGTTTGATTTAGACTTAAAAAAGACATCTATCTGTATAGGAGGAAATAGAGTGAAACCTAAAAATTCAAACTGTTACTGGTAACGAACGATTCATCCTAGAAGAGTGAAAATTGGGCAGCTAAGTGGACTTAGTGAACTGATCATTACCACAGAGATCATCAAGGTCGGATGAAAAAAAAATTGCCGAGTATTCAGAAAACCAGTAGTATTTTGGAGCTTGGAACACCTTTCCAATGAATGGGTTTTACGCAGTCTTTGCTTGTGGCTCTTTCAAGAGGAAACAAACCACAAAGACAGAACTTAGAACTACTTTATTTTGTCAAGTTTCAAGGAGCTAGCACAAACCGTGTTTGATTTAGACTTAAAAAAGACATCTATCTGTATAGGAGGAAATAGAGTGAAACCTAAAAATTCAAACTGTTACTGGTAACGAATGCTTCATCCTAGAAGAGTGAAAATTGGGCAGCTAAGTGGACTTAGTGAAGTGATCATTACCACAGAGATCATCAAGGTCGGATGAAAAAAAATTTGCCGAGTATTCAGAAAACCAGTAGTTTTATGGAAGCTTGGCACACCTTCCAATGAATGTGTTTTATGCAGTCTTTGCTTGTGCCTATTTCAAGAGGAAACAAACCACAAAGATAGAAGTTAGAACTACTTTATTTTGTCAAGTTTCAAGGAGCTAGCTCAACCCGTGTTTGATTTAGACTTCCAAACACATCTATCTATATAGGAGGAAATAGAGTGAAACCTAAAAACTCAAACTGTTACTGGTAACGAACACTTCATCCTAGAAGAGTGAATATTGGGCAGCTAAGTGGACTTAGTGAAGTGATCATTACCACAGAGATCATCAAGGTCGGATGAAAAAAAATTTGCCGAGTATTCAGAAAACCAGTAGTTTTTTGGAAGCTTGGCACACCTTTGCAATGAATGTGTTTTACGCAGCCTTTCCTTGTGGCTATTTCAAGAGGAAAAAAACCACAAAGACAGAAGTGAGAACTACTTTATTTTGTCAAGTTTCAAGGAGCTAGCACACACCGTGTTTGATTTAGACTTAAAAAAGACATCTATCTGTATAGGAGGAAATAGAGTGAAACCTAAAAATTCAAACTGTTACTGGTAACGAATGCTTCATCCTAGAAGAGTGAAAATTGGGCAGCTAAGTGGACTTAGTGAAGTGATCATTACCACAGAGATCATCAAGGTCGGATGAAAAAAAATTTGCCGAGTATTCAGAAAACCAGTAGTTTTATGGAAGCTTGGCACACCTTCCAATGAATGTGTTTTACGCAGTCTTTGCTTGTGCCTATTTCAAGAGGAAACAAACCACAAAGACAGAAGTTAGAACTACTTTATTTTGTCAAGTTTCAAGGAGCTAGCACAACCCGTGTTTGATTTAGACTTCCAAAAACATCTATCTATATAGGAGGAAATAGAGTGAAACCTAAAAACTCAAACTGTTACTGGTAACGAACACTTCATCCTAGAAGAGTGAATATTGGGCAGCTAAGTGGACTTAGTGAAGTGATCATTACCACAGAGATCATCAAGGTCGGATGAAAAAAAATTTGCCGAGTATTCAGAAAACCAGTAGTTTTTTGGAAGCTTGGCACACCTTTGCAATGAATGTGTTTTACGCAGCCTTTCCTTGTGGCTATTTCAAGAGGAAAAAAACCACAAAGACAGAACTGAGAACTACTTTATTTTGTCAAGTTTCAAGGAGCTAGCACACACCGTGTTTGATTTAGACTTAAAAAAGACATCTATCTGTATAGGTGGAAATAGAGTGAAATCTAAAAATTCAAAATGTTACTGGTAACGATTGCTTCAACCTAGAAGAGTGAAAATTGGGCAGCTAAGTGGACTTAGTGAAGTGATCATTACCACAGAGATCATCAAGGTCGGATGAAAAAAAATTTGCCGAGTATTCAGAAAACCAGTAGTTTTTTGGAAGCTTGGCACACCTTTGCAATGAAGGTGTTCTACGTGTCTTTCCTTGTGGCTATATCAAGAGGAAACAAACCACAAAGACAGAACTTAGAACTAGTTTATTTTGTCAAGTTTCAAGGAGCTAGCACAAACCGTGTTTGATTTAGACTTAAAAAAGTCATCTATCTGTATTGGAGGAAATAGAGTGAAACCTAAAACTTCAAACTGTTACTGGTAACGAACGCTTCATCCTAGAAGAGTGAAAATTGGGCAGCTAAGTGGACTTAGTGAACTGATCATTACCACAGAGATCATCAAGGTCGGATGAAAAAAAATTTGCCGAGTATTCAGAAAACCAGTAGTATTTTGGAGCTTGGAACACCTTTCCAATGAATGGGTTTTACGCAGTCTTTGCTTGTGGCTATTTCAAGAGGAAACAAACCACAAAGACAGAACTTAGAACTACTTTATTTTGTCAAGTTTCAAGGAGCTAGCACAAACCGTGTTTGATTTAGACTTAAAAAAGACATCTATCTGTATAGGAGGAAATAGAGTGAAACCTAAAAATTCAAACTGTTACTGGTAACGAACGCTTCATCTTAGAAGAGTGAAAATTGGGCAGCTAAGTGGACTTAGTGAAGTGATCATTACCACAGAGATCATCAAGGTCGATGAAAAAAAATTTGCCGAGTATTCAGAAAACCAGTAGTTTTATGGAAGCTTGGCACACCTTCCAATGAATGTGTTTTACGCAGTCTTTGCTTGTGCCTATTTCAAGAGGAAACAAACCACAAAGACAGAAGTTAGAACTACTTTATTTTGTCAAGTTTCAAGGAGCTAGCACAACCCGTGTTTGATTTAGACTTCCAAACACATCTATCTATATAGGAGGAAATAGAGTGAAACCTAAAAACTCAAACTGTTACTGGTAACGAACACTTCATCCTAGAAGAGTGAATATTGGGCAGCTAAGTGGACTTAGTGAAGTGATCATTACCACAGAGATCATCAAGGTCGGATGAAAAAAAATTTGCCGAGTATTCAGAAAACCAGTAGTTTTTTGGAAGCTTGGCACACCTTTGCAATGAATGTGTTTTACGCAGCCTTTCCTTGTGGCTATTTCAAGAGGAAACAAACCACATAGACAGAACTTAGAACTACTTTATTTTGTCAAGTTTCAAGGAGCTAGCACAAACCGTGTTTGATTTAGACTTAAAAAAGACATCTGTCTGTATAGGAGGAAATAGAGTGAAACCTAAAAATTCAAACTGTTACTGGTAACGAATGCTTCATCCTAGAAGAGTGAAAATTGGGCAGCTAAGTGGACTTAGTGAAGTGATCATTACCACAGAGATCATCAAGGTCGGATGAAAAAAAATTTGCCGAGTATTCAGAAAACCAGTAGTTTTATGGAAGCTTGGCACACCTTCCAATGAATGTGTTTTATGCAGTCATTGCTTGTGCCTATTTCAAGAGGAAACAAACCACAAAGATAGAAGTTAGAACTACTTTATTTTGTCAAGTTTCAAGGAGCTAGCACAACCCGTGTTTGATTTAGACTTCCAAACACATCTATCTATATAGGAGGAAATAGAGTGAAACCTAAAAATTCAAACTGTTACTGGTAACGAATGCTTCATCCTAGAAGAGTGAAAATTGGGCAGCTAAGTGGACTTAGTGAAGTGATCATTACCACAGAGATCATCAAGGTCGGATGAAAAAAAATTTGCCGAGTATTCAGAAAACCAGTAGTTTTATGGAAGCTTGGCACACCTTCCAATGAATGTGTTTTATGCAGTCTTTGCTTGTGCCTATTTCAAGAGGAAACAAACCACAAAGATAGAAGTTAGAACTACTTTATTTTGTCAAGTTTCAAGGAGCTAGCTCAACCCGTGTTTGATTTAGACTTCCAAACACATCTATCTATATAGGAGGAAATAGAGTGAAACCTAAAAACTCAAACTGTTACTGGTAACGAACACTTCATCCTAGAAGAGTGAATATTGGGCAGCTAAGTGGACTTAGTGAAGTGATCATTACCACAGAGATCATCAAGGTCGGATGAAAAAAAATTTGCCGAGTATTCAGAAAACCAGTAGTTTTTTGGAAGCTTGGCACACCTTTGCAATGAATGTGTTTTACGCAGCCTTTCCTTGTGGCTATTTCAAGAGGAAAAAAACCACAAAGACAGAAGTGAGAACTACTTTATTTTGTCAAGTTTCAAGGAGCTAGCACACACCGTGTTTGATTTAGACTTAAAAAAGACATCTATCTGTATAGGAGGAAATAGAGTGAAACCTAAAAATTCAAACTGTTACTGGTAACGAATGCTTCATCCTAGAAGAGTGAAAATTGGGCAGCTAAGTGGACTTAGTGAAGTGATCATTACCACAGAGATCATCAAGGTCGGATGAAAAAAAATTTGCCGAGTATTCAGAAAACCAGTAGTTTTATGGAAGCTTGGCACACCTTCCAATGAATGTGTTTTACGCAGTCTTTGCTTGTGCCTATTTCAAGAGGAAACAAACCACAAAGACAGAAGTTAGAACTACTTTATTTTGTCAAGTTTCAAGGAGCTAGCACAACCCGTGTTTGATTTAGACTTCCAAAAACATCTATCTATATAGGAGGAAATAGAGTGAAACCTAAAAACTCAAACTGTTACTGGTAACGAACACTTCATCCTAGAAGAGTGAATATTGGGCAGCTAAGTGGACTTAGTGAAGTGATCATTACCACAGAGATCATCAAGGTCGGATGAAAAAAAATTTGCCGAGTATTCAGAAAACCAGTAGTTTTTTGGAAGCTTGGCACACCTTTGCAATGAATGTGTTTTACGCAGCCTTTCCTTGTGGCTATTTCAAGAGGAAAAAAACCACAAAGACAGAACTGAGAACTACTTTATTTTGTCAAGTTTCAAGGAGCTAGCACACACCGTGTTTGATTTAGACTTAAAAAAGACATCTATCTGTATAGGTGGAAATAGAGTGAAATCTAAAAATTCAAAATGTTACTGGTAACGATTGCTTCAACCTAGAAGAGTGAAAATTGGGCAGCTAAGTGGACTTAGTGAAGTGATCATTACCACAGAGATCATCAAGGTCGGATGAAAAAAAATTTGCCGAGTATTCAGAAAACCAGTAGTTTTTTGGAAGCTTGGCACACCTTTGCAATGAAGGTGTTCTACGTGTCTTTCCTTGTGGCTATATCAAGAGGAAACAAACCACAAAGACAGAACTTAGAACTAGTTTATTTTGTCAAGTTTCAAGGAGCTAGCACAAACCGTGTTTGATTTAGACTTAAAAAAGTCATCTATCTGTATTGGAGGAAATAGAGTGAAACCTAAAACTTCAAACTGTTACTGGTAACGAACGCTTCATCCTAGAAGAGTGAAAATTGGGCAGCTAAGTGGACTTAGTGAACTGATCATTACCACAGAGATCATCAAGGTCGGATGAAAAAAAATTTGCCGAGTATTCAGAAAACCAGTAGTATTTTGGAGCTTGGAACACCTTTCCAATGAATGGGTTTTACGCAGTCTTTGCTTGTGGCTATTTCAAGAGGAAACAAACCACAAAGACAGAACTTAGAACTACTTTATTTTGTCAAGTTTCAAGGAGCTAGCACAAACCGTGTTTGATTTAGACTTAAAAAAGACATCTATCTGTATAGGAGGAAATAGAGTGAAACCTAAAAATTCAAACTGTTACTGGTAACGAACGCTTCATCTTAGAAGAGTGAAAATTGGGCAGCTAAGTGGACTTAGTGAAGTGATCATTACCACAGAGATCATCAAGGTCGATGAAAAAAAATTTGCCGAGTATTCAGAAAACCAGTAGTTTTATGGAAGCTTGGCACACCTTCCAATGAATGTGTTTTACGCAGTCTTTGCTTGTGCCTATTTCAAGAGGAAACAAACCACAAAGACAGAAGTTAGAACTACTTTATTTTGTCAAGTTTCAAGGAGCTAGCACAACCCGTGTTTGATTTAGACTTCCAAACACATCTATCTATATAGGAGGAAATAGAGTGAAACCTAAAAACTCAAACTGTTACTGGTAACGAACACTTCATCCTAGAAGAGTGAATATTGGGCAGCTAAGTGGACTTAGTGAAGTGATCATTACCACAGAGATCATCAAGGTCGGATGAAAAAAAATTTGCCGAGTATTCAGAAAACCAGTAGTTTTTTGGAAGCTTGGCACACCTTTGCAATGAATGTGTTTTACGCAGCCTTTCCTTGTGGCTATTTCAAGAGGAAACAAACCACATAGACAGAACTTAGAACTACTTTATTTTGTCAAGTTTCAAGGAGCTAGCACAAACCGTGTTTGATTTAGACTTAAAAAAGACATCTGTCTGTATAGGAGGAAATAGAGTGAAACCTAAAAATTCAAACTGTTACTGGTAACGAATGCTTCATCCTAGAAGAGTGAAAATTGGGCAGCTAAGTGGACTTAGTGAAGTGATCATTACCACAGAGATCATCAAGGTCGGATGAAAAAAAATTTGCCGAGTATTCAGAAAACCAGTAGTTTTATGGAAGCTTGGCACACCTTCCAATGAATGTGTTTTATGCAGTCATTGCTTGTGCCTATTTCAAGAGGAAACAAACCACAAAGATAGAAGTTAGAACTACTTTATTTTGTCAAGTTTCAAGGAGCTAGCACAACCCGTGTTTGATTTAGACTTCCAAACACATCTATCTATATAGGAGGAAATAGAGTGAAACCTAAAAACTCAAACTGTTACTGGTAACGAACACTTCATCCTAGAAGAGTGAATATTGGGCAGCTAAGTGGACTTAGTGAAGTGATCATTACCACAGAGATCATCAAGGTCGGATGAAAAAAAATTTGCCGAGTATTCAGAAAACCAGTAGTTTTTTGGAAGCTTGGCACACCTTTGCAATGAATGTGTTTTACGCAGCCTTTCCTTGTGGCTATTTCAAGAGGAAAAAAACCACAAAGACAGAACTGAGAACTACTTTATTTTGTCAAGTTTCAAGGAGCTAGCACACACCGTGTTTGATTTAGACTTAAAAAAGACATCTATCTGTATAGGAGGAAATAGAGTGAAACCTAAAAATTCAAACTGTTACTGGTAACGAATGCTTCATCCTAGAAGAGTGAAAATTGGGCAGCTATGTGGACTTAGTCAAGTGATCATTACCACAGAGATCATCAAGGTCGGATGAAAAAAAATTTGCCGAGTATTCAGAAAACCAGTAGTTTTATGGAAGCTTGGCACACCTTCCAATGAATGTGTTTTACGCAGTCTTTGCTTGTGCCTATTTCAAGAGGAAACAAACCACAAAGACAGAAGTTAGAACTACTTTATTTTGTCAAGTTTCAAGGAGCTAGCACAACCCGTGTTTGATTTAGACTTCCAAACACATCTATCTATATAGGAGGAAATAGAGTGAAACCTAAAAACTCAAACTGTTACTGGTAACGAACACTTCATCCTAGAAGAGTGAATATTGGGCAGCTAAATGGACTTAGTGAAGTGATCATTACCACAGAGATCATCAAGGTCGGATGAAAAAAAATTTGCCGAGTATTCAGAAAACCAGTAGTTTTTTGGAAGCTTGGCACACCTTTGCAATGAATGTGTTTTACGTAGCCTTTCCTTGTGGCTATTTCAAGAGGAAAAAAACCACAAAGACAGAACTGTGAACTACTTTATTTTGTCAAGTTTCAAGGAGCTAGCACACACCGTGTTTGATTTAGACTTAAAAAAGACATCTATCTGTATAGGTGGAAATAGAGTGAAATCTAAAAATTCAAAATGTTACTGGTAACGATTGCTTCAACCTAGAAGAGTGAAAATTGGGCAGCTAAGTGGACTTAGTGAAGTGATCATTACCACAGAGATCATCAAGGTCGGATGAAAAAAAATTTGCCGAGTATTCAGAAAACCAGTAGTTTTTTGGAAGCTTGGCACACCTTTGCAATGAAGGTGTTCTACGTGTCTTTCCTTGTGGCTATATCAAGAGGAAACAAACCACAAAGACAGAACTTAGAACTAGTTTATTTTGTCAAGTTTCAAGGAGCTAGCACAAACCGTGTTTGATTTAGACTTAAAAAAGTCATCTATCTGTATTGGAAAAAATAGAGTGAAACCTAAAACTTCAAACTCTTACTTGTAACGAACGCTTCATCCTAGAAGAGTGAAAATTGGGCAGCTAAGTGGACTTAGTGAACTGATCATTACCACAGAGATCATCAAGGTCGGATGAAAAAAAATTTGCCGAGTATTCAGAAAACCAGTAGTATTTTGGAGCTTGGAACACCTTTCCAATGAATGGGTTTTACGCAGTCTTTGCTTGTGGCTATTTCAAGAGGAAACAAACCACAAAGACAGAACTTAGAACTACTTTATTTTGTCAAGTTTCAAGGAGCTAGCACAAACCGTGTTTGATTTAGACTTAAAAAAGACATCTATCTGTATAGGAGGAAATAGAGTGAAACCTAAAAATTCAAACTGTTACTGGTAACGAACGCTTCATCCTAGAAGAGTGAAAATTGGGCAGCTAAGTGGACTTAGTGAAGTGATCATTACCACAGAGATCATCAAGGTCGATGAAAAAAAATTTGCCGAGTATTCAGAAAACCAGTAGTTTTATGGAAGCTTGGCACACCTTCCAATGAATGTGTTTTACGCAGTCTTTGCTTGTGCCTATTTCAAGAGGAAACAAACCACAAAGACAGAAGTTAGAACTACTTTATTTTGTCAAGTTTCAAGGAGCTAGCACAACCCGTGTTTGATTTAGACTTCCAAACACATCTATCTATATAGGAGGAAATAGAGTGAAACCTAAAAACTCAAACTGTTACTGGTAACGAACACTTCATCCTAGAAGAGTGAATATTGGGCAGCTAAGTGGACTTAGTGAAGTGATCATTACCACAGAGATCATCAAGGTCGGATGAAAAAAAATTTGTCGAGTATTCAGAAAACCAGTAGTTTTTTGGAAGCTTGGCACACCTTTGCAATGAATGTGTTTTACGCAGCCTTTCCTTGTGGCTATTTCAAGAGGAAAAAAACCACATAGACAGAACTTAGAACTACTTTATTTTGTCAAGTTTCAAGGAGCTAGCACAAACCGTGTTTGATTTAGACTTAAAAAAGACATCTATCTGTATAGGAGGAAATAGAGTGAAACCTAAAAATTCAAACTGTTACTGGTAACGAACGCTTCATCCTAGAAGAGTGAAAATTGGGCAGCTAAGTGGACTTAGTGAACTGATCATTACCACAGAGATCATCAAGGTCGGATGAAAAATTTTGCCGAGTATTCAGAAAAGCAGTAGTATTTTGGAAGCTTGGAACAGGTTTCCAATGAAGGTGTTTTACGCAGTCTTTGCTTGTGGCTATTTCAAGAGGAAACAAACCACAAAGACAGAACTTAGAACTACTTTATTTTGTCAAGTTTCAAGGAGCTAGCACAAACCGTGTTTGATTTAGACTTAAAAAAGACATCTATCTGTATAGGAGGAAATAGAGTGAAACCTAAAAATTCAAACTGTTACTGGTAACGAACGATTCATCCTAGAAGAGTGAAAATTGGGCAGCTAAGTGGACTTAGTGAACTGATCATTACCACAGAGATCATCAAGGTCGGATGAAAAAAAAATTGCCGAGTATTCAGAAAACCAGTAGTATTTTGGAGCTTGGAACACCTTTCCAATGAATGGGTTTTACGCAGTCTTTGCTTGTGGCTCTTTCAAGAGGAAACAAACCACAAAGACAGAACTTAGAACTACTTTATTTTGTCAAGTTTCAAGGAGCTAGCACAAACCGTGTTTGATTTAGACTTAAAAAAGACATCTATCTGTATAGGAGGAAATAGAGTGAAACCTAAAAATTCAAACTGTTACTGGTAACGAATGCTTCATCCTAGAAGAGTGAAAATTGGGCAGCTAAGTGGACTTAGTGAAGTGATCATTACCACAGAGATCATCAAGGTCGGATGAAAAAAAATTTGCCGAGTATTCAGAAAACCAGTAGTTTTATGGAAGCTTGGCACACCTTCCAATGAATGTGTTTTATGCAGTCTTTGCTTGTGCCTATTTCAAGAGGAAACAAACCACAAAGATAGAAGTTAGAACTACTTTATTTTGTCAAGTTTCAAGGAGCTAGCTCAACCCGTGTTTGATTTAGACTTCCAAACACATCTATCTATATAGGAGGAAATAGAGTGAAACCTAAAAACTCAAACTGTTACTGGTAACGAACACTTCATCCTAGAAGAGTGAATATTGGGCAGCTAAGTGGACTTAGTGAAGTGATCATTACCACAGAGATCATCAAGGTCGGATGAAAAAAAATTTGTCGAGTATTCAGAAAACCAGTAGTTTTTTGGAAGCTTGGCACACCTTTGCAATGAATGTGTTTTACGCAGCCTTTCCTTGTGGCTATTTCAAGAGGAAAAAAACCACAAAGACAGAAGTGAGAACTACTTTATTTTGTCAAGTTTCAAGGAGCTAGCACACACCGTGTTTGATTTAGACTTAAAAAAGACATCTATCTGTATAGGAGGAAATAGAGTGAAACCTAAAAATTCAAACTGTTACTGGTAACGAATGCTTCATCCTAGAAGAGTGAAAATTGGGCAGCTAAGTGGACTTAGTGAAGTGATCATTACCACAGAGATCATCAAGGTCGGATGAAAAAAAATTTGCCGAGTATTCAGAAAACCAGTAGTTTTATGGAAGCTTGGCACACCTTCCAATGAATGTGTTTTACGCAGTCTTTGCTTGTGCCTATTTCAAGAGGAAACAAACCACAAAGACAGAAGTTAGAACTACTTTATTTTGTCAAGTTTCAAGGAGCTAGCACAACCCGTGTTTGATTTAGACTTCCAAAAACATCTATCTATATAGGAGGAAATAGAGTGAAACCTAAAAACTCAAACTGTTACTGGTAACGAACACTTCATACTAGAAGAGTGAATATTGGGCAGCTAAGTGGACTTAGTGAAGTGATCATTACCACAGAGATCATCAAGGTCGGATGAAAAAAAATTTGCCGAGTATTCAGAAAACCAGTAGTTTTTTGGAAGCTTGGCACACCTTTGCAATGAATGTGTTTTACGCAGCCTTTCCTTGTGGCTATTTCAAGAGGAAAAAAACCACAAAGACAGAACTGAGAACTACTTTATTTTGTCAAGTTTCAAGGAGCTAGCACACACCGTGTTTGATTTAGACTTAAAAAAGACATCTATCTGTATAGGTGGAAATAGAGTGAAATCTAAAAATTCAAAATGTTACTGGTAACGATTGCTTCAACCTAGAAGAGTGAAAATTGGGCAGCTAAGTGGACTTAGTGAAGTGATCATTACCACAGAGATCATCAAGGTCGGATGAAAAAAAATTTGCCGAGTATTCAGAAAACCAGTAGTTTTTTGGAAGCTTGGCACACCTTTGCAATGAAGGTGTTCTACGTGTCTTTCCTTGTGGCTATATCAAGAGGAAACAAACCACAAAGACAGAACTTAGAACTAGTTTATTTTGTCAAGTTTCAAGGAGCTAGCACAAACCGTGTTTGATTTAGACTTAAAAAAGTCATCTATCTGTATTGGAGGAAATAGAGTGAAACCTAAAACTTCAAACTGTTACTGGTAACGAACGCTTCATCCTAGAAGAGTGAAAATTGGGCAGCTAAGTGGACTTAGTGAACTGATCATTACCACAGAGATCATCAAGGTCGGATGAAAAAAAATTTGCCGAGTATTCAGAAAACCAGTAGTATTTTGGAGCTTGGAACACCTTTCCAATGAATGGGTTTTACGCAGTCTTTGCTTGTGGCTATTTCAAGAGGAAACAAACCACAAAGACAGAACTTAGAACTACTTTATTTTGTCAAGTTTCAAGGAGCTAGCACAAACCGTGTTTGATTTAGACTTAAAAAAGACATCTATCTGTATAGGAGGAAATAGAGTGAAACCTAAAAATTCAAACTGTTACTGGTAACGAACGCTTCATCTTAGAAGAGTGAAAATTGGGCAGCTAAGTGGACTTAGTGAAGTGATCATTACCACAGAGATCATCAAGGTCGATGAAAAAAAATTTGCCGAGTATTCAGAAAACCAGTAGTTTTATGGAAGCTTGGCACACCTTCCAATGAATGTGTTTTACGCAGTCTTTGCTTGTGCCTATTTCAAGAGGAAACAAACCACAAAGACAGAAGTTAGAACTACATTATTTTGTCAAGTTTCAAGGAGCTAGCACAACCCGTGTTTGATTTAGACTTCCAAACACATCTATCTATATAGGAGGAAATAGAGTGAAACCTAAAAACTCAAACTGTTACTGGTAACGAACACTTCATCCTAGAAGAGTGAATATTGGGCAGCTAAGTGGACTTAGTGAAGTGATCATTACCACAGAGATCATCAAGGTCGGATGAAAAAAAATTTGCCGAGTATTCAGAAAACCAGTAGTTTTTTGGAAGCTTGGCACACCTTTGCAATGAATGTGTTTTACGCAGCCTTTCCTTGTGGCTATTTCAAGAGGAAACAAACCACATAGACAGAACTTAGAACTACTTTATTTTGTCAAGTTTCAAGGAGCTAGCACAAACCGTGTTTGATTTAGACTTAAAAAAGACATCTGTCTGTATAGGAGGAAATAGAGTGAAACCTAAAAATTCAAACTGTTACTGGTAACGAATGCTTCATCCTAGAAGAGTGAAAATTGGGCAGCTAAGTGGACTTAGTGAAGTGATCATTACCACAGAGATCATCAAGGTCGGATGAAAAAAAATTTGCCGAGTATTCAGAAAACCAGTAGTTTTATGGAAGCTTGGCACACCTTCCAATGAAAGTGTTTTATGCAGTCATTGCTTGTGCCTATTTCAAGAGGAAACAAACCACAAAGATAGAAGTTAGAACTACTTTATTTTGTCAAGTTTCAAGGAGCTAGCACAACCCGTGTTTGATTTAGACTTCCAAACACATCTATCTATATAGGAGGAAATAGAGTGAAACCTAAAAACTCAAACTGTTACTGGTAACGAACACTTCATTTTAGAAGAGTGAATATTGGGCAGCTAAGTGGACTTAGTGAAGTGATCATTACCACAGAGATCATCAAGGTCGGATGAAAAAAAATTTGCCGAGTATTCAGAAAACCAGTAGTTTTTTGGAAGCTTGGCACACCTTTGCAATGAATGTGTTTTACGCAGCCTTTCCTTGTGGCTATTTCAAGAGGAAAAAAACCACAAAGACAGAACTGAGAACTACTTTATTTTGTCAAGTTTCAAGGAGCTAGCACACACCGTGTTTGATTTAGACTTAAAAAAGACATCTATCTGTATAGGAGGAAATAGAGTGAAACCTAAAAATTCAAACTGTTACTGGTAACGAATGCTTCATCCTAGAAGAGTGAAAATTGGGCAGCTATGTGGACTTAGTCAAGTGATCATTACCACAGAGATCATCAAGGTCGGATGAAAAAAAATTTGCCGAGTATTCTGAAAACCAGTAGTTTTATGGAAGCTTGGCACACCTTCCAATGAATGTGTTTTACGCAGTCTTTGCTTGTGCCTATTTCAAGAGGAAACAAACCACAAAGACAGAAGTTAGAACTACTTTATTTTGTCAAGTTTCAAGGAGCTAGCACAACCCGTGTTTGATTTAGACTTCCAAACACATCTATCTATATAGGAGGAAATAGAGTGAAACCTAAAAACTCAAACTGTTACTGGTAACGAACACTTCATCCTAGAAGAGTGAATATTGGGCAGCTAAGTGGACTTAGTGAAGTGATCATTACCACAGAGATCATCAAGGTCGGATGAAAAAAAATTTGCCGAGTATTCAGAAAACCAGTAGTTTTTTGGAAGCTTGGCACACCTTTGCAATGAATGTGTTTTACGTAGCCTTTCCTTGTGGCTATTTCAAGAGGAAAAAAACCACAAAGACAGAACTGTGAACTACTTTATTTTGTCAAGTTTCAAGGAGCTAGCACACACCGTGTTTGATTTAGACTTAAAAAAGACATCTATCTGTATAGGTGGAAATAGAGTGAAATCTAAAAATTCAAAATGTTACTGGTAACGATTGCTTCAACCTAGAAGAGTGAAAATTGGGCAGCTAAGTGGACTTAGTGAAGTGATCATTACCACAGAGATCATCAAGGTCGGATGAAAAAAAATTTGCCGAGTATTCAGAAAACCAGTAGTTTTTTGGAAGCTTGGCACACCTTTGCAATGAAGGTGTTCTACGTGTCTTTCCTTGTGGCTATATCAAGAGGAAACAAACCACAAAGACAGAACTTAGAACTAGTTTATTTTGTCAAGTTTCAAGGAGCTAGCACAAACCGTGTTTGATTTAGACTTAAAAAAGTCATCTATCTGTATTGGAGGAAATAGAGTGAAACCTAAAACTTCAAACTGTTACTGGTAACGAACGCTTCATCCTAGAAGAGTGAAAATTGGGCAGCTAAGTGGACTTAGTGAACTGATCATTACCACAGAGATCATCAAAGTCGGATGAAAAAAAATTTGCCGAGTATTCAGAAAACCAGTAGTATTTTGGAGCTTGGAACACCTTTCCAATGAATGGGTTTTACGCAGTCTTTGCTTGTGGCTATTTCAAGAGGAAACAAACCACAAAGACAGAACTTAGAACTACTTTATTTTGTCAAGTTTCAAGGAGCTAGCACAAACCGTGTTTGATTTAGACTTAAAAAAGACATCTATCTGTATAGGAGGAAATAGAGTGAAACCTAAAAATTCAAACTGTTACTGGTAACGAACGCTTCATCCTAGAAGAGTGAAAATTGGGCAGCTAAGTGGACTTAGTGAAGTGATCATTACCACAGAGATCATCAAGGTCGATGAAAAAAAATTTGCCGAGTATTCAGAAAACCAGTAGTTTTATGGAAGCTTGGCACACCTTCCAATGAATGTGTTTTACGCAGTCTTTGCTTGTGCCTATTTCAAGAGGAAACAAACCACAAAGACAGAAGTTAGAACTACTTTATTTTGTCAAGTTTCAAGGAGCTAGCACAACCCGTGTTTGATTTAGACTTCCAAACACATCTATCTATATAGGAGGAAATAGAGTGAAACATAAAAACTCAAACTGTTACTGGTAACGAACACTTCATCCTAGAAGAGTGAATATTGGGCAGCTAAGTGGACTTAGTGAAGTGATCATTACCACAGAGATCATCAAGGTCGGATGAAAAAAAATTTGCCGAGTATTCAGAAAACCAGTAGTTTTTTGGAAGCTTGGCACACATTTGCAATGAATGTGTTTTACGCAGCCTTTCCTTGTGGCTATTTCAAGAGGAAACAAACCACATAGACAGAACTTAGAACTACTTTATTTTGTCAAGTTTCAAGGAGCTAGCACAAACCGTGTTTGATTTAGACTTAAAAAAGACATCTATCTGTATAGGAGGAAATAGAGTGAAACCTAAAAATTCAAACTGTTACTGGTAACGAACGCTTCATCCTAGAAGAGTGAAAATTGGGCAGCTAAGTGGACTTAGTGAACTGATCATTACCACAGAGATCATCAAGGTCGGATGAAAAATTTTGCCGAGTATTCAGAAAAGCAGTAGTATTTTGGAAGCTTGGAACAGGTTTCCAATGAAGGTGTTTTACGCAGTCTTTGCTTGTGGCTATTTCAAGAGGAAACAAACCACAAAGACAGAACTTAGAACTACTTTATTTTGTCAAGATTCAAGGAGCTAGCACAAACCGTGTTTGATTTAGACTTAAAAAAGACATCTATCTGTATAGGAGGAAATAGAGTGAAACCTAAAACTCAAACTGTTACTGGTAACGAACACTTCATCCTAGAAGAGTGAATATTGGGCAGCTAAGTGGACTTAGTGAAGTGATCATTACCACAGAGATCATCAAGGTCGGATGAAAAAAAATTTGCCGAGTATTCAGAAAACGAGTAGTTTTTTGGAAGCTTGGCACACCTTTGCAATGAAGGTGTTCTACGTGTCTTTCCTTGTGGCTATATCAAGAGGAAAAAAACCACAAAGACAGAACTGAGAACTACTTTATTTTGTCAAGTTTCAAGGAGCTAGCACACACCGTGTTTCATTTAGACTTAAAAAAGACATCTATCTGTATAGGAGGAAATAGAGTGAAACCAAAAAATCCAAAATGTTACTGGTAACGATTGCTTCAACCTATAAGAGTGAAAATTGGGCAGCTAAGTGGACTTAGTGAAGTGATCAATACCACAGAGATCATCAAGGTTGGATGAAAAAAAATTTGCCGAGTATTCAGAAAACCAGTAGTTTTTTGGAAGCTTGGCACACCTTTCCAATGAAGGTGTTTTACGTGTCTTTCCTTGTGGCTATATCAAGAGGAATCAAACCACAAAGACAGAACTTAGAACTACTTTATTTTGTCAAGTTTCAAGGAGCTAGCACAAACCGTGTTTGATTTAGACTTAAAAAAGACATCTATCTGTATAGGAGGAAATAGAGTGAAACCTAAAAATTCAAACTGTTACTGGTAACGAACGCTTCATCCTAGAAGAGTGAAAATTGGGCAGCTAAGTGGACTTAGTGAACTGATCATTACCACAGAGATCATCAAGGTCGGATGAAAAAAAATTTGCCGAGTATTCAGAAAACCAGTAGTATTTTGGAGCTGGAACACCTTTCCAATGAATGGGTTTTACACAGTCTTTGCTTGTGGCTATTTCAAGAGGAAACACACCACAAAGACAGAACTTAGAACTACTTTATTTTGTCAAGTTTCAAGGAGCTAGCAAAAACCGTGTTTGATTTAGACTTAAAAAAGACATCTATCTGTATAGGAGGAAATAGAGTGAAACCTAAAAATTCAAACTGTTACTGGTAACGAACGCTTCATCCTAGAAGAGTGAAAATTGGGCAGCTAAGTGGCCTTAGTGAAGTGATCATTACCACAGAGATCATCAAGGTCGGATGAAAAAAAATTTGCCGAGTATTCAGAAAACCAGTAGTTATATGGAAGCTTGGCACACCTTCCAATGAATGTGTTTTACGCAGTCTTTGCTTGTGCCTATTTCAAGAGGAAACAAACCACAAAGACAGAAGTTAGAACTACTTTATTTTGTCAAGTTTCAAGGAGCTAGCACAACCCGTGTTTGATTTAGACTTCCAAACACATCTATCTATATAGGAGGAAATAGAGTGAAACCTAAAAACTCAAACTGTTACTGGTAACGAACACTTCATCCTAGAAGAGTGAATATTGGGCAGCTAAGTGGACTTAGTGAAGTGATCATTACCACAGAGATCATCAAGGTCGGATGAATAAAAATTTGCCGAGTATTCAGAAAACCAGTAGTTTTTTGGAAGCTTGGCACACCTTTGCAATGAATGTGTTTTACGCAGCCTTTCCTTGTGGCTATTTCAAGAGGAAACAAACCACAAAGAAAGAACTTAGAACTACTTTATTTTGTCAAGTTTCAAGGAGCTAGCACACACCGTGTTTGATTTAGACTTAAAAAAGACATCTATCTGTATAGGAGGAAATAGAGTGAAACCTAAAAATTCAAAATGTTACTGGTAACGATTGCTTCAACCTAGAAGAGTGAAAATTGGGCAGATAAGTGGACTTAGTGAAGTGATCATTACCACAGAGATCATCAAGGTCGGATGAAAAAAAATTTGCCGAGTATTCAGAAAACCAGTATTTTTTTGGAAGTTTGGCACACCTTTCCAATGAAGGTGTTTTACGTGTCTTTCCTTGTGGCTATATCAAGAGGAAACAAACCACAAAGAAAGAACTTAGAACTACTTTATTTTGTCAAGTTTCAAGGAGCTAGCACACACCGTGTTTGATTTAGACTTAAAAAAAGACATCTATCTGTATATTAGGAAATAGAGTGAAACCTAAAAATTCAAACTGTTACTGGTAACGAACGCATCATCCTAGAAGAGTGAAAATTGGGCAGCTAAGTGGACTTAGTGAACTGATCATTACCACAGAGATCATCAAGGTCGGATGAAAAAAAGTTTGCCGAGTATTCAGAAAACCAGTAGTATTTTGGAGCTTGGAACACCTTTCCAATGAATGGGTTTTACGCAGTCTTTGCTTGTGCCTATTTCAAGAGGAAACAAACGACAAAGACAGAACTTAGAACTACTTTATTTTGTCAAGTTTCAAGGAGCTAGCACAAACCGTGTTTGATTTAGACTTAAAAAAGACATCTATCTGTATAGGAGGAAATAGAGTGAAACCTAAAATTCAAACTGTTACTGGTAACGAACGCTTCATCCTAGAAGAGTGAAAATTGGGAAGGTAAGTGGACTTAGTGAACTGATCATTACCACAGAGATCATCAAGTTCGGATGAAAAAATTTGCCGAGTATTCAAAAAACCAGTAGTATTTTGGAGCTTGGAACACCTTTCCAATGAATGGGTTTTACGCAGTCTTTGCTTGTGGCTATTTCAAGAGGAAACAGACCACAAAGACAGAACTTAAAACTACTTTATTGTGTCAAGTTTCAAGGAGCTAGCACAAACCGTGTTTGATTTAGACTTAAAAAAGACATCAATCTGTATAGGAGGAAATAGAGTGAAACCTAAAAATTCAAACTGTTACTGGTAACGAACGCTTCATCCTAGAAGAGTGAAAATTGGGCAGCTAAGTGGACTTAGTGAAGTGATCATTACCACAGAGATCATCAAGGTCGGATGAAAAAAAATTTGCCGAGTATTCAGAAAACCAGTAGTTTTATAGAAGCTTGGCACACCTTCCAATGAATGTGTTTTACGCAGTCTTTGCTTGTGCCTATTTCAAGAGGAAACAAACCACAAAGACAGAAGTTAGAACTACTTTATTTTGTCAAGTTTCAAAGAGCTAGCACAACCCGTGTTTGTTTTAGACTTCCAAACACATCTATCTATATAGGAGGAAATAGAGTGAAACCTAAAAACTCAAACTGTTACTGGTAACGAACGCTTCATCCTAGAAGAGTGAAAATTGGGCAGCTAAGTGGACTTAGTGAACTGATCATTACCACAGAGATCATCAAGGTCGGATGAAAAAAAATTTGCCGAGTATTCAGAAAACCAGTAGTATTTTGGAAGCTTGGAACACCTTTTCAATGAAGGTGTTTTACGCAGTCTTTGCTTGTGGCTATTTCAAGAGGAAACAAACCACAAAGACAGAACTTAGAACTACTTTATTTTGTCAAGTTTCAAGGAGCTAGCACAAACCGTGTTTGATTTAGACTTAAAAAACACATCTATCTGTATAGGAGGAAAGAGAGTGAAACCTAAAAATTCAAACTGTTACTGGTAACGAACGCTTCATCCTATAAGAGTGAAAATTGGGCAGCTATGTGGACTTAGTGAAGTGATCATTACCACAGAGATCATCAAGGTCGGATGAAAAAAAATTTGCCGAGTATTCAGAAAACCAGTAGTTTTTTGGAAGCTTGGCACACCTTCCAATGAATGTGTTTTATGCAGTCTTTGCTTGTGGCTATTTCAAGAAGAAACAAACCACAAAGACAGATCTTAGAACTACTTTATTATGTCAAGTTTCAAGGAGCTAGCACAAACCGTGTTTGATTTAGACTTAAAAAAGACATCTATCTGTATAGGAGGAAATAGAGTGAAACCTAAAAATTCAAACTGTTACTGGTAACGAACGATTCATCCTAGAAGAGTGAAAATTGGGCAGCTAAGTGGACTTAGTGAACTGATCATTACCACAGAGATCATCAAGGTCGGATGAAAAAAAATTTGCCGAGTATTCAGAAAACCAGTAGTATTTTGGAGCTTGGAACACCTTTCCAATGAATGGGTTTTACGCAGTCTTTGCTTGTGGCTATTTCAAGAGGAAACAGACCACAAAGACAGAACTTAGAACTACTTTATTTTGTCAAGTTTCAAGGAGCTAGCACAAACCGTGTTTGATTTAGACTTAAAAAAGACATCAATCTGTATAGGAGTAAATAGAGTGAAACCTAAAAATTCAAACTGTTACTGGTAACGAACGCTTCATCCTAGAAGAGTGAAAATTGGGCAGCTAAGTGGACTTAGTGAAGTGATCATTACCACAGAGATCATCAAGGTCGGATGAAAAAAAATTTGCCGAGTATTCAGAAAACCAGTAGTTTTATAGAAGCTTGGCACAACTTCCAATGAATGTGTTTTACGCAGTCTTTGCTTGTGCCTATTTCAAGAGGAAACAAACCACAAAGACAGAAGTTAGAACTACTTTATTTTGTCAAGTTTCAAAGAGCTAGCACAAGCCGTGTTTGTTTTAGACTTCCAAACACATCTATCTATATAGGAGGAAATAGAGTGAAACCTAAAAACTCAAACTGTTACTGGTAACCAACACTTCATCCTAGAAGAGTGAATATTGGGCAGCTAAGTGGACTTAGTGAAGTGATCATTACCACAGAGATCATCAAGGTCGGATGAAAAAAAATTTGCCAAGTATTCAGAAAACCAGTAGTTTTTTGGAAGCTTGGCACACCTTTGCAATGAATGTGTTTTACGCAGTCTTTCCTTGTGGCTATTTCAAGAGGAAACAAACCACAAAGACAGAACTTAGAACTACTTTATTTTTCAAGTTTAAAGGAGCTAGCACAAACCGTGTTTGATTTAGACTTAAAAAACACATCTATCTGTATAGGAGGAAATAGAGTGAAACCTAAAAATTCAAACTGTTACTGGTAACGAACGCTTCATCCTAAAAGAGTGAAAATTGGGCAGCTAAGTGGACTTAGTGAACTGATCATTACCACAGAGATCATCAAGGTCGGATGAAAAAAAAATTTGCCGAGTATTCAGAAAACCAGTAGTATTTTGGAAGCTTGGAAACCATTCCAATGAAGGTGTTTTACGCAGTCTTTGCTTGTGGCTATTTCAAGAGGAAACAAACCACAAAGAGAGAACTTAGAACTACTTTATTTTGTCAAGTTTCAAGGAGCTAGCACAAACCGTGTTTGATTTAGACTTAAAAAAGACATCTATCTGTATAGGAGGAAATAGAGTGAAACCTAAAAATTCAAACTGTTACTGGTAACGAACGCTTCATCCTAGAAGAGTAAAAATGGGGCAGCTAAGTGGACTTAGTGAACTGATCGTTGCCACAGAGATCATCAAGGTCGGATGAAAAAAAATTTGCCGAGTATTCAGAAAACCAGTAGTAATTTGGAGCTTGGAACACCTTTCCAATGAATGGGTTTTACGCAGTCTTTGCTTGTGGCTATTTCAGAGGAAATAAACCACAAAGACAGAACTTAGAACTACTTTATTTTGTCAAGTTTCAAGCAGCTAGCACAAACCGTGTTTCATTTAGACTTAAAAAACACATCTATCTGTATAGGAGGAAATTGAGTGAAACCTAAAAATTCAAACTGTTACTGGTACCGAACGCTTCATCCTAGAAGAGTGAAAATTGGGCAGCTAAATGGACTTAGTGAAGTGATCATTACCACAGAGATCATCAAGGTCGGATGAAAAAAAATTTGCCGAGTATTCAGAAAACCAGTAGTTTTATGGAAGCTTGGCACACCTTCCAATGAATGTGTTTTACGCAGTCTTTGCTTGTGCGTATTTCAAGAGGAAACAAACCACAAAGACAGAAGTTAGAACTACTTTATTTTGTCAAGTTTCAAGGAGCTAGCACAACCCGTGTTTGATTTAGACTTCCAAACACATTTATCTATATAGGAGGAAATAGAGTGAAACCAAAAAATCCAAAATGTTACTGGTAACGATTGCTTCAACCTATAAGATTTAAAATTGGGCAGCTAAGTGGACTTAGTGAAGTGATCAATACCACAGAGATCATCAAGGTCGGATGAAAAAAAATTTGCCGAGTATTCAGAAAACCAGTAGTTTTTTGGAAGCTTGGCACACCTTTCCAATGAAGGTGTTTTACGTGTCTTTCCTTGTGGCTATATCAAGAGGAATCAAACCACAAAGACAGAACTTAGAACTACTTTATTTTGTCAAGTTTCAAGGAGCTAGCACAAACCGTGTTTGATTTAGACTTAAAAAAGACATCTATCTGTATAGGAGGAAATAGAGTGAAACCTAAAAATTCAAACTGTTACTGGTAACGAACGCTTCATCCTAGAAGAGTGAAAATTGGGCAGCTAAGTGGACTTAGTGAACTGATCATTACCACAGAGATCATCAAGGTCGGATGAATAAAAATTTGCCGAGTATTCAGAAAACCTGTAGTATTTTGGAGCTGGAACACCTTTCCAATGAATGGGTTTTACGCAGTCTTTGCTTGTGGCTATTTCAAGAGGAAACAAACCACAAAGACAGAACTTAGAACTACTTTATTTTGTCAAGTTTCAAGGAGCTAGCAAAAACCGTGTTTGATTTAGACTTAAAAAAGACATCTATCTGTATAGGAGGAAATAGAGTGAAACCTAAAAATTCAAACTGTTACTGGTAACGAACGCTTCATCCTAGAAGCGTGAAAATTGGGCAGCTAAGTGGCCTTAGTGAAGTGATCATTACCACAGAGATCATCAAGGTCGGATGAAAAAAAATTTGCCGAGTATTCAGAAAACCAGTAGTTTTATGGAAGCTTGCACACCTTCCAATGAATGTGTTTTACGCAGTCTTTGCTTGTGCCTATTTCAAGAGGAAACAAACCACAAAGACAGAAGTTAGAACTACTTTATTTTGTCAAGTTTCAAGGAGCTAGCACAAACCGTGTTTGATTTAGACATCCAAACACATCTATCTATATAGGAGGAAATAGAGTGAAACCTAAAAACTCAAACTGTTACTGGTAACGAACACTTCATCCTAGAAGAGTGAATATTGGGCAGCTAAGTGGACTTAGTGAAGTGATCATTACCAGAGAGATCATCAAGGTCGGATGAATAAAAATTTGCCGAGTATTCAGAAAACCAGTAGTTTTTTGGAAGCTTGGCACACCTTTGCAATGAATGTGTTTTACGCAGCCTTTCCTTGTGGCTATTTCAAGAGGAAACAAACCACAAAGACAGAACTGAGAACTACTTTATTTTGTCAAGTTTCAAGGAGCTAGCACACACCGTGTTTGATTTAGACTTAAAAAAGACCTCTATCTGTATAGGAGGAAATAGAGTGAAACCTAAAAATTCAAAATGTTACTGGTAACGATTGCTTCAACCTAGAAGAGTGAAAATTGGGCAGCTAAGTGGACTTAGTGAAGTGATCATTACCACAGAGATCATCAAGGTCGGATGAAAAAAAATTTGCCGAGTATTCAGAAAACCAGTATTTTTTTGGAAGTTTGGCACACCTTTCCAATGAAGGTGTTTTACGTGTCTTTCCTTGTGGCTATATCAAGAGGAAACAAACCACAAAGAAAGAACTTAGAACTACTTTATTTTGTCAAGTTTCAAGGAGCTAGCACACACCGTGTTTGATTTAGACTTAAAAAAAGACATCTATCTGTATAGGAGGAAATAGAGTGAAACCTAAAAATTCAAACTGTTACTGGTAACGAACGCATCATCCTAGAAGAGTGAAAATTGGGCAGCTAAGTGGACTTAGTGAACTGATCATTACCACAGAGATCATCAAGGTCGGATGAAAAAAAGTTTGCCGAGTATTCAGAAAACCATTAGTATTTTGGAGCTTTGAACACCTTTCCAATGAATGGGTTTTACGCAGTCTTTGCTTGTGGCTATTTCAAGAGGAAACAGACCACAAAGACAGAACTTAGAACTACTTTATTTTTTCAAGTTTCAAGGAGCTAGCACAAACCGTGTTTGATTTAGACTTAAAAAAGACATCTATCTGTATAGGAGGAAATAGAGTGAAACCTAAAAATTCAAACTGTTACTGGTAACGAACGCTTCATCCTAGAAGAGTGAAAATTGGGCAGCTAAGTGGACTTAGTGAAGTGATCATTACCACAGAGATCATCAAGGTCGGATGAAAAAAAATTTGCCGAGTATTCAGAAAACCAGTAGTATTTTGGAAGCTTGGAACACCTTTCCAATGAATGGGTTTTACGCAGTCTTTGCTTGTGGCTATTTCAAGAGGAAACAAACCACAAAGAGAGAACTTAGAACTACTTTATTTTGTCAAGTTTCAAGGAGCTAGCACAAACCGTGTTTGATTTAGACTTAAAAAAGACATCTATCTGTATAGGAGGAAATAGAGTGAAACCTAAAAATTCAAACTGTTACTGGTAACGAACGCTTCATCCTAGAAGAGTGAAAATTGGGCAAATAAGTGGACTTTGTGAAGTGATCATTACCACAGAGATCATCATGGTCGGATGAAAAAAAATTTGCCGACTATTCAGAAAACCAGTAGTTTTTTGGAAGCTTGGCACACCTTCCAATGAATGTGTTTTACGCAGTCTTTGCTTGTGCCTATTTCAAGAGGAAACAAACCACAAAGACAGAAGTTAGAACTACTTTATTTTGTCAAGTTTCAAAGAGCTAGCACAACCCGTGTTTGTTTTAGACTTCCAAACACATCTATCTATATAGGAGGAAATAGAGTGAAACCTAAAAACTCAAACTGTTACTGGTAACGAACGCTTCATCCTAGAAGAGTGAAAATTGGGCAGCTAAGTGGACTTAGTGAACTGATCATTACCACAGAGATCATCAAGGTCGGATGAAAAAAAATTTGCCGAGTATTCAGAAAACCAGTAGTATTTTGGAAGCTTGGAACACCTTTCCAATGAAGGTGTTTTACGCAGTCTTTGCTTGTGGCTATTTCAAGAGGAAACAAACCACAAAGACAGAACTTAGAACTACTTTATTTTGTCAAGTTTCAAGGAGCTAGCACAAACCGTGTTTGATTTAGACTTAAAGAACACATCTATCTGTATAGGAGGAAAGAGAGTGAAACCTAAAAATTCAAACTGTTACTGGTAACGAACGCTTCATCCTATAAGAGTGAAAATTGGGCAGCTAAGTGGACTTAGTGAAGTGATCATTACCACAGAGATCATCAAGGTCGGATGAAAAAAAATTTGCCGAGTATTCAGAAAACCAGTAGTTTTTTGGAAGCTTGGCACACCTTCCAATGAATGTGTTTTACGCAGTCTTTGCTTGTGGCTATTTCAAGAAGAAACAAACCACAAAGACAGATCTTAGAACTACTTTATTATGTCAAGTTTCAAGGAGCTAGCACAAACCGTGTTTGATTTAGACTTAAAAAAGACATCTATCTGTATAGGAGGAAATAGAGTGAAACCTAAAAATTCAAACTGTTACTGGTAACGAACGATTCATCCTAGAAGAGTGAAAATTGGGCAGCTAAGTGGACTTAGTGAACTGATCATTACCACAGAGATCATCAAGGTCGGATGAAAAAAAATTTGCCGAGTATTCAGAAAACCAGTAGTATTTTGGAAGCTTGGAACACCTTTCCAATGAAGGTGTTTTACGCAGTCTTTGCTTGTGGCTATTTCAAGAGGAAACAGACCACAAAGACAGAACTTAGAATTACTTTATTTTGTCAAGTTTCAAGGAGCTAGCACAAACCGTGTTTGATTTAGACTTAAAAAAGACATCAATCTGTATAGGAGGAAATAGAGTGAAACCTAAAAATTCAAACTGTTACTGGTAACGAACGCTTCATCCTAGAAGAGTGAAAATTGGGCAGCTAAGTGGACTTAGTGAAGTGATCATTACCACAGAGATCATCAAGGTCGGATGAAAAAAAATTTGCCGAGTATTTAGAAAACCAGTAGTTTTATAGAACCTTGGCACACCTTCCAATGAATGTGTTTTACGCAGTTTTGCTTGTGCCTATTTCAAGAGGAAACAAACCACAAAGACAGAAGTTAGAACTACTTTATTTTGTCAAGTTTCAAAGAGCTAGCACAACCCGTGTTTGTTTTAGACTTCCAAACACATCTATCTATATAGGAGGAAATAGAGTGAAACCTAAAAACTCAAACTGTTACTGGTAACGAACGCTTCATCCTAGAAGAGTGAAAATTGGGCAGCTAAGTGGACTTAGTGAACTGATCATTACCACAGAGATCATCAAGGTCGGATGAAAAAAAATTTGCCGAGTATTCAGAAAACCAGTAGTATTTTGGAAGCTTGGAACACCGTTCCAATGAAGGTGTTTTACGCAGTCTTTGCTTGTGGCTATTTCAAGAGGAAACAAACCACAAAGATAGAACTTAGAACTACTTTATTTTGTCAAGTTTCAAGGAGCTAGCACAAACCGTGTTTGATTTAGACTTAAAAAAGTCATCTATCTGTATAGGAGGAAATAGAGTGAAACCTAAAAATTCAAACTGTTACTGGTAACGAACGATTCATCCTAGAAGAATGAAAATTGGGCAGCTAAGTGGACTTAGTGAACTGATCATTACCACAGAGATCATCAAGGTCGGATGAAAAAAAATTTGCCGAGTATTCAGAAAACCAGTAGTATTTTGGAAGCTTGGAACACCTTTCCAATGAAGGTGTTTTACGCAGTCTTTGCTTGTGGCTATTTCAAGAGGAAACAAACCACAAAGAGAGAACTTAGAACTACTTTATTTTGTCAAGTTTCAAGGAGCTAGCACAAACCGTGTTTGATTTAGACTTAAAAAAGACATCTATCTGTATAGGAGGAAATAGAGTGAAACCTAAAAATTCAAACTGTTACTGGTAACGAACGCTTCATCCTAGAAGAGTGAAAATTGGGCAAATAAGTGGACTTAGTGAAGTGATCATTACCACAGAGATCATCAAGGTCGGATGAAAAAAAATTTGCCGACTATTCAGAAAACCAGTAGTTTTTTTGGAAGCTTGGCACACCTTCCAATGAATGTGTTTTACGCAGTCTTAGCTTGTGCCTATTTCAAGAGGAAACAAACCACAAAGAGAGAACTTAGAACTACTTTATTTTGTCAAGTTTCAAGGAGCTAGCACAAACCGTGTTTGATTTAGACTTAAAAAAGACATCTATCTGTATAGGAGGAAATAGAGTGAAACCTAAAAATTCAAACTGTTACTGGTAACGAACGCTTCATCCTAGAAGAGTGAAAATTGGGCAAATAAGTGGACTTAGTGAAGTGATCATTACCACAGAGATCATCAAGGTCGGATGAAAAAAAATTTGCCGACTATTCAGAAAACCAGTAGTTTTTTTGGAAGCTTTTCACACCTTCCAATGAATGTGTTTTACGCAGTCTTAGCTTGTGCCTATTTCAAGAGGAAACAGACCACAAAGACAGAACTTAGAACTACTTTATTTTGTCAAGTTTCAAGGAGCTAGCACAAACCGTGTTTGATTTAGACTTAAAAAACACATCTATCTGTATAGGAGGAAAGAGAGTGAAACCTAAAAATTCAAACTGTTACTGGTAACGAACGCTTCATCCTAGAAGAGTGAAAATTGGGCAAATAAGTGGACTTAGTGAAGTGATCATTACCACAGAGATCATCAAGGTCGGATGAAAAAAAATTTGCCGAATATTCAGAAAACCAGTAGTTTTTTTGGAAGCTTGGCACACCTTCCAATGAATGTGTTTTACGCAGTCTTAGCTTGTGCCTATTTCAAGAGGAAACAAACCACAAAGACAGAACTTAGAACTACTTTATTTTGTCAAGTTTCAAGGAGCTAGCACAAACCGTGTTTGATTTAGACTTAAAAAACACATCTATCTGTATAGGAGGAAAGAGAGTGAAACCTAAAAATTCAAACTGTTACTGGTAACGAACGCTTCATCCTAGAAGAGTGAAAATTGGGCACCTAAGTGGACTTAGTGAAGTGATCATTACCACAGAGATCATCAAGGTCGGATGAAAAAAAATTTGCCGACTATTCAGAAAACCAGTAGTTTTTTGGAAGCTTGGCACACCTTCCAATGAATGTGTTTTACGCAGTCTTAGCTTGTGCCTATTTCAAGAGGAAACAAACCACAAAGACAGAACTTAGAACTACTTTATTTTGTCAAGTTTCAAGGAGCTAGCACAAACCGTGTTTGATTTAGACTTAAAAAAGACATCTATCAGTATAGGAGGAAATAGAGTGAAACCTAAAAATTCAAACTGTTACTGGTAACGAACGCTTCATCCTAGAAGAGTGAAAATTGGGCAGCCTAGTGGACTTAGTGAACTGATCATTACCACAGAGATCATCAAGTTCGCATGAAAAAAAATTTGCCGAGTATTCAGAAAACCAGTAGTATTTTGGAAGCTTGGAACACCTTTCCAATGAAGGTGTTTTACGCAGTCTTTGCTTGTGGCTATTTCAAGAGGAAACAAACCCCAAAGACAGAACTTAGAACTACTTTATTTTGTCAAGTTTCAAGGAGCTAGCACAAACCGTGTTTGATTTAGACTTAAAAAACACATCTATCTGTATAGGAGGAAATAGAGTGAAACCTAAAAACTCAAACTGTTACTGGAAACGAACGCTTCATCCTAGAAGAGTGAAAATAGGGCACCTAAGTGGACTTAGTGAAGTGATCATTACCACAGAGATCATCAAGGTCGGATGAAAAAAAAATTTGCCGACTAATCAGAAAACCAGTAGTTTTTTGGAAGCTTGGCACACCTTCCAATGAATGTGTTTTACGCAGTCTTTGCTTGTGGCTATTTCAAGAAGAAACAAACCACAAAGACAGATCTTAGAACTACTTTATTATGTCAAGCTTCAAGGAGCTAGCACAAACCGTGTTTGATTTAGACTTAAAAAAGACATCTATCTGTATAGGAGGAAATAGAGTGAAACCTAAAAATTCAAACTGTTACTGGTAACAAACGATTCATCCTAGAAGAGTGAAAATTGGGCAGCTAAGTGGACTTAGTGAACTGATCATTACCACAGAGATCATCAAGTTCGGATGAAAAAAAATTTGCCGAGTATTCAGAAAACCAGTAGTATTTTGGAAGCTTGGAACACCGTTCCAATGAAGGTGTTTTACGCAGTCTTTGCTTGTGGCTATTTCAAGAGGAAACAAACCACAAAGATAGAACTTAGAACTACTTTATTTTGTCAAGTTTCAAGGAGCTAGCACAAACCGTGTTTGATTTAGACTTAAAAAAGTCATCTATCTGTATAGGAGGAAATAGAGTGAAACCTAAAAATTCAAACTGTTACTGGTAACGAACGATTCATCCTAGAAGAATGAAAATTGGGCAGCTAAGTGGACTTAGTGAACTGATCATTACCACAGAGATCATCAAGGTCGGATGAAAAAAAATTTGCCGAGTATTCAGAAAACCAGTAGTATTTTGGAAGCTTGGAACACCTTTCCAATGAAGGTGTTTTACGCAGTCTTTGCTTGTGGCTATTTCAAGAGGAAACAAACCACAAAGAGAGAACTTAGAACTACTTTATTTTGTCAAGTTTCAAGGAGCTAGCACAAACCGTGTTTGATTTAGACTTAAAAAAGACATCTATCTGTATAGGAGGAAATAGAGTGAAACCAAAAAATTCAAACTGTTACTGGTAACGAACGCTTCATCCTAGAAGAGTGAAAATTGGGCAAATAAGTGGACTTAGTGAAGTGATCATTACCACAGAGATCATCAAGGTCGGATGAAAAAAAATTTGCCGACTATTCAGAAAACCAGTAGTTTTTTTGGAAGCTTGGCACACCTTCCAATGAATGTGTTTTACGCAGTCTTAGCTTGTGCCTATTTCAAGAGGAAACAAACCACAAAGAGAGAACTTAGAACTACTTTATTTTGTCAAGTTTCAAGGAGCTAGCACAAACCGTGTTTGATTTAGACTTAAAAAAGACATCTATCTGTATAGGAGGAAATAGAGTGAAACCTAAAAATTCAAACTGTTACTGGTAACGAACGCTTCATCCTAGAAGAGTGAAAATTGGGCAAATAAGTGGACTTAGTGAAGTGATCATTACCACAGAGATCATCAAGGTCGGATGAAAAAAAATTTGCCGACTATTCAGAAAACCAGTAGTTTTTTTGGAAGCTTGGCACACCTTCCAATGAATGTGTTTTACGCAGTCTTAGCTTGTGCCTATTTCAAGAGGAAACAGACCACAAAGACAGAACTTAGAACTACTTTATTTTGTCAAGTTTCAAGGAGCTAGCACAAACCGTGTTTGATTTAGACTTAAAAAACACATCTATCTGTATAGGAGGAAAGAGAGTGAAACCTAAAAATTCAAACTGTTACTGGTAACGAACGCTTCATCCTAGAAGAGTGAAAATTGGGCAAATAAGTGGACTTAGTGAAGTGATCATTACCACAGAGATCATCAAGGTCGGATGAAAAAAAATTTGCCGACTATTCAGAAAACCAGTAGTTTTTTTGGAAGCTTGGCACACCTTCCAATGAATGTGTTTTACGCAGTCTTAGCTTGTGCCTATTTCAAGAGGAAACAAACCACAAAGACAGAACTTAGAACTACTTTATTTTGTCAAGTTTCAAGGAGCTAGCACAAACCGTGTTTGATTTAGACTTAAAAAAGACATCTCTCTGTATAGGAGGAAATAGAGTGAAACCTAAAAATTCAAACTGTTACTGGTAACGAACACTTCATCCTAGAAGAGTGAAAATTGGGCACCTAAGTGGACTTAGTGAAGTGATCATTACCACAGAGATCATCAAGGTCGGATGAAAAAAAATTTGCCGACTATTCAGAAAACCAGTAGTTTTTTGGAAGCTTGGCACACCTTCCAATGAATGTGTTTTACGCAGTCTTAGCTTGTGCCTATTTCAAGAGGAAACAAACCACAAAGACAGAACTTAGAACTACTTTATTTTGTCAAGTTTCAAGGAGCTAGCACAAACCGTGTTTGATTTAGACTTAAAAAAGACATCTATCAGTATAGGAGGAAATAGAGTGAAACCTAAAAATTCAAACTGTTACTGGTAACGAACGCTTCATCCTAGAAGAGTGAAAATTGGGCAGCCTAGTGGACTTAGTGAACTGATCATTACCACAGAGATCATCAAGTTCGCATGAAAAAAAATTTACCGAGTATTCAGAAAACCAGTAGTATTTTGGAAGCTTGGAACACCTTTCCAATGAAGGTGTTTTACACAGTCTTTGCTTGTGGCTATTTCAAGAGGAAACAAACCCCAAAGACAGAACTTAGAACTACTTTATTTTGTCAAGTTTCAAGGAGCTAGCACAAACCGTGTTTGATTTAGACTTAAAAAACACATCTATCTGTATAGGAGGAAATAGAGTGAAACCTAAAAACTCAAACTGTTACTGGAAACGAACGCTTCATCCTAGAAGAGTGAAAATAGGGCACCTAAGTGGACTTAGTGAAGTGATCATTACCACAGAGATCATCAAGGTCGGATGAAAAAAAAATTTGCCGACTAATCAGAAAACCAGTAGTTTTTTGGAAGCTTGGCACACCTTCCAATGAATGTGTTTTACGCAGTCTTTGCTTGTGCCTATTTCAAGAGGAAACAAACAAGGACAGAACTTAGAACTACTTTATTTTGTCAAGTTTCAAGGAGCGAGCACAAACCTTGTTTGATTTAGACTTCCAAACACATCTATCTATATAGGAGGAAATAGAGTGAAACCTAAAAACTCAAACTGTTACTGGTAACGAACACTTCATCCTAGAAGAGTGAATATAGGGAAGCTAAGTGGACTTAGTGAAGTGATCATTACCACAGAGATCATCAAGGTCGGATGAAAAAAAATTTGCCGAGTATTCAGAAAACCAGTAGTTTTTTGGAAGCTTTGCACACCTTTCCAATGAATGTGTTTTACACAGTCTCTCTTTGTGCCTATTTCAAGAGGAAACAAACCACAAAGACAGAACTTAGAACTACTTTATTTTGTCAAGTTTCGAGGAGCTAGCATAAACCGTGTTTGATTTAGACTTAAAAAAGACATCTATCTGTATAGGAGGAAATACAGTGAAACCTAAAAACTCAATCTGTTACTGGTAACGAACGCTTCATCCTAGAAGAGTGAAAATTGGGCAGCTATGTGGACTTAGTGAACTGATCATTACCACAGAGATCATCAAGGTCGGATGAAAAAATTTGCCGAGTAGTCAGAAAACCAGTAGTATTTTGGAAGCTTGGAACACCTTTCCAATGAAGGTGTTTTATGCAGTCTTTGCTTGTGGCTATTTCAAGAGGAAACAAACCACAAAGACAGAACTTAGAACTACTTTATTTTGTCAAGTTTCAAGGAGCTAGCACAAACCGTGTTTGATTTAGGCTTCCAAACACATCTATTGATATAGGAGGAAATAGAGTGAAACCTAAAAACTCAAACTGTTACTGGTAACGAACACTTCATCCTAGAAGAGTGAATATTGGCCAACTAAGTGGACTTAGTGAAGTGATCATTACCACAGAGATCATCAAGGTCGGATGAAAAAAAATTTGCCGGGTATTCAGAAAACCAGTAGTTTTTTGGAAGCTTGGCACACCTTTCCAATGAATGTGTTTTACGCAGTCTTTCCTTGTGTCTATTTCAAGAGGAAACAAAGCACAAAGACAGAACTTAGAACTACTTTATTTTGTCAAGTTTCAAGGAGCTAGCACAAACCGTGTTTGATTTAGACTTAAAAAAGACATCTATCTGTATAGGAGGAAATAGAGTGAAACCTAAAAATTCAAACTGTTACTGGTAACGAACGCTTCATCCTAGAAGAATGAAAATTGGGCACCTAAGTGGACTTAGTGAACTGATCATTACCACAGAGATCATCAAGGTCGGATGAAAAATAATTTGCCTACTATTCAGAAAACCAGTAGTTTTTTGGAAGCTTGGCACACCTTCCAATGAATGTGTTTTACGCAGTCTTTGCTTGTGCCTAGTTCAAGAGGAAAGAAACCACAAAGACAGAACTTAGAACTACTTTATTTTGTCAAGTTTCAAAGAGCTAGCACAACTCGTGTTTGTTTTAGACTTCCAAACACATCTATCTATATAGGAGGAAATAGAGTGAAACCTAAAAACTCAAACTGTTACTATTAACGAACGCTTCATCCTAGAAGAGTGAAAATTGGGCAGCTAAGTGGACTTAGTGAACTGATCATTACCACAGAGATCATCAAGGTCGGATGAAAAAAAATTTGCCGAGTATTCAGAAAACCAGTAGTATTTTGGAAGCTTGGAACACCTTTCCAATGAAGGTGTTTTACGCAGTCTTTGCTTGTGGCTATTTCAAGAGGAAACAAACCACAAAGACAGAACTTAGAACTACTTTATTTTGTCAAGTTTCAAGGAGCTAGCACAAACCGTGTTTGATTTAGACTTAAAGAACACATCTATCTGTATAGGAGGAAAGAGAGTGAAACCTAAAAATTCAAACTGTTACTGGTAACGAACGCTTCATCCTATAAGAGTGAAAATTGGGCAGCGAAGTGGACTTAGTGAAGTGATCATTACCACAGAGATCATCAAGGTCGGATGAAAAAAAATTTGCCGAGTATTCAGAAAACCAGTAGTTTTTTGGAAGCTTGGCACACCTTCCAATGAATGTGTTTTACGCAGTCTTTGCTTGTGGCTATTTCAAGAAGAAACAAACCACAAAGACAGATCTTAGAACTACTTTATTATGTCAAGTTTCAAGGAGCTAGCACAAACCGTGTTTGATTTAGACTTAAAAAAGACATCTATCTGTATAGGAGGAAATAGAGTGAAACCTAAAAATTCAAACTGTTACTGGTAACGGACGATTCATCCTAGAAGAGTGAAAATTGGGCAGCTAAGTGGACTTAGTGAACTGATCATTACCACAGAGATCATCAAGGTCGGATGAAAAAAAATTTGCCGAGTATTCAGAAAACCAGTAGTATTTTGGAAGCTTGGAACACCTTTCCAATGAAGGTGTTTTACGCAGTCTTTGCTTGTGGCTATTTCAAGAGGAAACAGACCACAAAGACAGAACTTAGAACTACTTTATTTTGTCAAGTTTCAATGAGCTAGCACAAACCGTGTTTGATTTAGACTTAAAAAAGACATCAATCTGTATAGGAGGAAATAGAGTGAAACCTAAAAATTCAAACTGTTACTGGTAACGAACGCTTCATCCTAGAAGAGTGAAAATTGGGCAGCTAAGTGGACTTAGTGAAGTGATCATTACCACAGAGATCATCAAGGTCGGATGAAAAAAAATTTGCCGAGTATTTAGAAAACCAGTAGTTTTATAGAAGCTTGGCACACCTTCCAATGAATGTGTTTTACGCAGTTTTGCTTGTGCCTATTTCAAGAGGAAACAAACCACAAAGACAGAAGTTAGAACTACTTTATTTTGTCAAGTTTCAAAGAGCTAGCACAACCCGTGTTTGTTTTAGACTTCCAAACACATCTATCTATATAGGAGGAAATAGAGTGAAACCTAAAAACTCAAACTGTTACTGGTAATGAACGCTTCATCCTAGAAGAGTGAAAATTGGGCAGCTAAGTGGACTTAGTGAACTGATCATTACCACAGAGATCATCAAGGTCGGATGAAAAAAAATTTGCCGAGTATTCAGAAAACCAGTAGTATTTTGGAAGCTTGGAACACCTTTCCAATGAAGGTGTTTTACGCAGTCTTTGCTTGTGGCTATTTCAAGAGGAAACAAACCACAAAGACAGAACTTAGAACTACTTTATTTTGTCACGTTTCAAGGAGCTAGCACAAACCGTGTTTGATTTAGACTTAAAAAACACATCTATCTGTATAGGAGGAAAGAGAGTGAAACCTAAAAATTCAAACTGTTACTGGTAACGAACGCTTCATCCTAGAAGAGTGAAAATTGGGCAGCTAAGTGGACTTAGTGAAGTGATCATTACCACAGAGATCATCAAGGTCGGATGAAAAAAAATTTGCCGAGTATTCAGAAAACCAGTAGTTTTTTGGAAGCTTGGCACACCTTCCAATGAATGTGTTTTACGCAGTCTTTGCTTGTGGCTATTTCAAGAAGAAACAAACCACAAAGACAGATCTTAGAACTACTTTATTATGTCAAGCTTCAAGGAGCTAGCACAAACCGTGTTTGATTTAGACTTAAAAAAGACATCTATCTGTATAGGAGGAAATAGAGTGAAACCTAAAAATTCAAACTGTTACTGGTAACGAACGATTCATCCTAGAAGAGTGAAAATTGGGCAGCTAAGTGGACTTAGTGAACTGATCATTACCACAGAGATCATCAAGGTCGGATGAAAAAAAATTTGCCGAGTATTCAGAAAACCAGTAGTATTTTGGAAGCTTGGAACACCGTTCCAATGAAGGTGTTTTACGCAGTCTTTGCTTGTGGCTATTTCAAGAGGAAACAAACCACAAAGACAGAACTTAGAACTACTTTATTTTGTCAAGTTTCAAGGAGCTAGCACAAACCGTGTTTGATTTAGACTTAAAAAAGTCATCTATCTGTATAGGAGGAAATAGAGTGAAACCTAAAAATTCAAACTGTTACTGGTAACGAACGATTCATCCTAGAAGAATGAAAATTGGGCAGCTAAGTGGACTTAGTGAACTGATCATTACCACAGAGATCATCAAGGTCGGATGAAAAAAAATTTGCCGAGTATTCAGAAAACCAGTAGTATTTTGGAAGCTTGGAACACCTTTCCAATGAAGGTGTTTTACGCAGTCTTTGCTTGTGGCTATTTCAAGAGGAAACAAACCACAAAGAGAGAACTTAGAACTACTTTATTTTGTCAAGTTTCAAGGAGCTAGCACAAACCGTGTTTGATTTAGACTTAAAAAAGACATCTATCTGTATAGGAGGAAATAGAGTGAAACCTAAAAATTCAAACTGTTACTGGTAACGAACGCTTCATCCTAGAAGAGTGAAAATTGGGCAAATAAGTGGACTTAGTGAAGTGATCATTACCACAGAGATCATCAAGGTCGGATGAAAAAAAATTTGCCGACTATTCAGAAAACCAGTAGTTTTTTTGGAAGCTTGGCACACCTTCCAATGAATGTGTTTTACGCAGTCTTAGCTTGTGCCTATTTCAAGAGGAAACAAACCACAAAGACAGAACTTAGAACTACTTTATTTTGTCAAGTTTCAAGGAGCTAGCACAAACCGTGTTTGATTTAGACTTAAAAAAGACATCTCTCTGTATAGGAGGAAATAGAGTGAAACCTAAAAATTCAAACTGTTACTGGTAACGAACGCTTCATCCTAGAAGAGTGAAAATTGGGCACCTAAGTGGACTTAGTGAAGTGATCATTACCACAGAGATCATCAAGGTCGGATGAAAAAAAATTTGCCGACTATTCAGAAAACCAGTAGTTTTTTGGAAGCTTGGCACACCTTCCAATGAATGTGTTTTACGCAGTCTTAGCTTGTGCCTATTTCAAGAGGAAACAAACCACAAACACAGAACTTAGAACTACTTTATTTTGTCAAGTTTCAAGGAGCTAGCACAAACCGTGTTTGATTTAGACTTAAAAAAGACATCTATCAGTATAGGAGGAAATAGAGTGAAACCTAAAAATTCAAACTGTTACTGGTAACGAACGCTTCATCCTAGAAGAGTGAAAATTGGGCAGCTAAGTGGACTTAGTGAACTGATCATTACCACAGAGATCATCAAGTTCGCATGAAAAAAAATTTGCCGAGTATTCAGAAAACCAGTAGTATTTTGGAAGCTTGGAACACCTTTCCAATGAAGGTGTTTTACGCAGTCTTTGCTTGTGGCTATTTCAAGAGGAAACAAACCCCAAAGACAGAACTTAGAACTACTTTATTTTGTCAAGTTTCAAGGAGCTAGCACAAACCGTGTTTGATTTAGACTTAAAAAACACATCTATCTGTATAGGAGGAAATAGAGTGAAACCTAAAAACTCAAACTGTTACTGGAAACGAACGCTTCATCCTAGAAGAGTGAAAATTGGGCACCTAAGTGGACTTAGTGAAGTGATCATTACCACAGAGATCATCAAGGTCGGATGAAAAAAAAATTTGCCGACTAATCAGAAAACCAGTAGTTTTTTGGAAGCTTGGCACACCTTCCAATGAATGTGTTTTACGCAGTCTTTGCTTGTGCCTATTTCAAGAGGAAACAAACAAGGACAGAACTTAGAACTACTTTATTTTGTCAAGTTTCAAGGAGCGAGCACAAACCTTGTTTGATTTAGACTTCCAAACACATCTATCTATATAGGAGGAAATAGAGTGAAACCTAAAAACTCAAACTGTTACTGGTAACGAACACTTCATCCTAGAAGAGTGAATATAGGGAAGCTAAGTGGACTTAGTGAAGTGATCATTACCACAGAGATCATCAAGGTCGGATGAAAAAAAATTTGCCGAGTATTCAGAAAACCAGTAGTTTTTTGGAAGCTTTGCACACCTTTCCAATGAATGTGTTTTACACAGTCTCTCTTTGTGCCTATTTCAAGAGGAAACAAACCACAAAGACAGAACTTAGAACTACTTTATTTTGTCAAGTTTCGAGGAGCTAGCATAAACCGTGTTTGATTTAGACTTAAAAAAGACATCTATCTGTATAGGAGGAAATACAGTGAAACCTAAAAACTCAATCTGTTACTGGTAACGAACGCTTCATCCTAGAAGAGTGAAAATTGGGCAGCTAAGTGGACTTAGTGAACTGATCATTACCACAGAGATCATCAAGGTCGGATGAAAAAATTTGCCGAGTAGTCAGAAAACCAGTAGTATTTTGGAAGCTTGGAACACCTTTCCAATGAAGGTGTTTTATGCAGTCTTTGCTTGTGGCTATTTCAAGAGGAAACAAACCACAAAGACAGAACTTAGAACTACTTTATTTTGTCAAGTTTCAAGGAGCTAGCACAAACCGTGTTTGATTTAGGCTTCCAAACACATCTATTGATATAGGAGGAAATAGAGTGAAACCTAAAAACTCAAACTGTTACTGGTAACGAACACTTCATCCTAGAAGAGTGAATATTGGCCAACTAAGTGGACTTAGTGAAGTGATCATTACCACAGAGATCATCAAGGTCGGATGAAAAAAAATTTGCCGGGTATTCAGAAAACCAGTAGTTTTTTGGAAGCTTGGCACACCTTTCCAATGAATGTGTTTTACGCAGTCTTTCCTTGTGCCTATTTCAAGAGGAAACAAAGCACAAAGACAGAACTTAGAACTACTTTATTTTGTCAAGTTTCAAGGAGCTAGCACAAACCGTGTTTGATTTAGACTTAAAAAAGACATCTATCTGTATAGGAGGAAATAGAGTGAAACCTAAAAATTCAAACTGTTACTGGTAACGAACGCTTCATCCTAGAAGAGTGAAAATTGGGCACCTAAGTGGACTTAGTGAACTGATCATTACCACAGAGATCATCAAGGTCGGATGAAAAATAATTTGCCTACTATTCAGAAAACCAGTAGTTTTTTGGAAGCTTGGCACACCTTCCAATGAATGTGTTTTACGCAGTCTTTGCTTGTGCCTAGTTCAAGAGGAAAGAAACCACAAAGACAGAACTTAGAACTAGTTTATTTTGTCAAGTTTCAAGGAGCTAGCACAAACCGTGTTTGATTTAGACTTAAAGAACACATCTATCTGTATAGGAGGAAATAGAGTGAAACCTAAAAATTCAAACTGTTACTGGTAACGAACGCTTCATCCTAGAAGAGTGAAAATTGGGCAGCTAAGTGGACTTAGTGAAGTGATCATTACCACAGAGATCATCAAGGTAGGATGAAAAAAAATTTGCCGAGTATTCAGAAAACCAGTAGTTTTTTGGAAGCTTGGCACACCTTCCAATGAATGTGTTTTACGCAGTCTTTGCTTGTGCCTATTTCAAGAGGAAACAAACCACAAAGACAGAACGTAGAACTACTTTATTTTGTCAAGTTTCAAGGAGCTAGCACAAACCGTGTTTGATTTAGACTTCCAAACACATCTATCTATATAGGAGGAAATAGAGTGAAACCTAAAAATTCAAACTGTTACTGGTAACGAAGGCTTCATCCTAGAAGAGTGAAAATTGGGCAGCTAAGTGGACTTAGTGAACTGATCATTACCACAGAGATCATCAAGGTCGGATGAAAAAAAAATTTGCCGAGTATTCAGAAAACCAGTAGTATTTTGGAAGCTTGGAACACCTTTCCAATGAAGGTGTTTTACGCAGTCTTTGCTTGTGGCTATTTCAAGAGGAAACAAACCACAAAGACAGAACTTAGAACTACTTTAGTTTGTCAAGTTTCAAGGAGCTAGCACAAACCGTGTTTGATTTAGACTTAAAAAAGACATCTATCTGTATAGGAGGAAATAGAGTGAAACCTAAAAATTCAAACTGTTACTGGTAACGAACGCTTCATCCTAGAAGAGTGAAAATTGGGCAGCTAAGTGGACTTAGTGAACTGATCATTACCACAGAGATCATCAAGGTCGGATGAAAAAAAATTTGCCGAGTATTCAGAAAACCAGTAGTATTTTGGAGCTTGGAACACCTTTCCAATAAATGGGTTTTAGGCAGTCTTTGCTTGTGGCTATTTCAAGAGGAAACAAACCACAAAGACAGAACTTAGAACTACTTTATTTTGTCAAGTTTCAAGGAGCTAGCACAAACCGTGTTTGATTTAGACTTAAAAAAGTCATCTATCTGTATAGGAGGAAATAGAGTGAAACCTAAAAATTCAAACTGTTACTGGTAACGAACGCTTCATCCTAGAAGAGTGAAAATTGGGCACCTAAGTGGACTTAGTGAAGTGATCATTACCACAGAGATCATCAAGGTCGGATGAAAAATAATTTGCTGACTATTCAGAAAACCAGGAGTTTTTGGAAGCTTGGCACACCTTGCAATGAATGTCTTTTACGCAGTCTTTGCTTGTGCCTATTTCAAGAGGAAAGAAACCACAAAGACAGAACTTAGAACTACTTTATTTTGTCAAGTTTCAAGGAGCTGGCACAAACCGTGTTTGATTTAGACTTAAAAAACATATCTATCTGTATAGGAGGAAATAGAGTGAAACCTAAAAATTCAAACTGTTACTGGTAACGAACGCTTCATCCTAGAAGAGTGAAAATTGGGTACCTAAGTGGACTTAGTGAACTGATCATTACCACAGAGATCATCAAGGTCGGATGAAAAAAAATTTGCCGAGTATTCAGAAAACCAGGAGTATTTTGGAGCTTGGAACACCTTTCCAATGAATGGGTTTTACGCAGTCTTTGCTTGTGGCTATTTCAAGAGGAAACAAACAACAAAGACAGAACTTAGAACTACTTTATTTTGTCAAGTTTCAAGGAGCTAGCACAAACCGTGTTTGATTTAGACTTAAAAAACACATCTATCTGTATAGGAGGAAATAGAGTGAAACCTAAAAATTCAAACTGTTACTGGTAACGAACGCTTCTTCCTAGAAGAGTGAAAATTGGGCAGCTAAGTGGACTTAGTGAAGTGATCATTACCACAGAGATCATCAAGGTCGGATGAAAAAAAATTTGCCGAGTATTCAGAAAACCAGTAGTATTTTGGAAGCTTGGAACACCTTTCCAATGAAGGTGTTTTACGCAGTCTTTGCTTGTGGCGATTTCAAGACGAAACAAACCACAAAGACAGAACTTAGAACTACTTTAGTTTGTCAAGGTTCAAGGAGCTAGCACAAACCGTGTTTGATATACACTTAAAAAACACATCTATCTGTATAGGAGGAAATAGAGTGAAACCTAAAAATTCAAACTCTTACTGGTAACGAACCCTTCATCCTAGAAGAGTGAAAATTGGGCACCTAATTGGACTTAGTGAAGTGATCATTACCACAGAGATCATCAAGGTCGGATGAAAAAAAATTTGCCGAGTATTCAGAAAACCAGTAGTTTTTTGGAAGCTTAGCACACCTTCCAATGAATGTGTTTTACGCAGTCTTTGCTTGTGCCTATTTCAAGAGGAAACAAACCACAAAGACAGAACTTAGAACTACTTTATTTTGTCAAGTTTCAAGGAGCTAGCACAAACCGTGTTTGATTTAGACTTAAAAAAGACATCTATCTGTATAGGAGGAAATAGAGTGAAACCTAAAAATTCAAACTGTTACTGGTAACGAACGCTTCATCCTAGAAGAGTGAAAATTGGGCAGCTAAGTGGACTTAGTGAACTGATCATTACCACAGAGATCATCAAGTTCAGATGAAAAAAAATTTGCCGAGTATTCAGAAAACCAGTAGAATTTTGGAAGCTTGGAACACCTTTCAAATGAAGGTGTTTTACGCAGTCTTTGCTTGTGGCTATTTCAAGAGGAAACAAACCACAAAGACAGAACTTAGAACTACTTTATTTTGTCAAGTTTCAAGGAGCTAGCACAAACCGTGTTTGATTTAGACTTCCAAACACATCTATCTATATAGGAGGAAATAGAGTGAAACCTAAAAACTCAAACTGTTACTGGTAACGAACACTTCATTTTAGAAGAGTGAATATTGGGCAGCTAAGTGGACTTAGTGAACTGATCATTACCACAGAGATCATCAAGGTCGGATGAAAAAAAATTTGCCGAGTATTCAGAAAACCAGTAGTTTTTTGGAAGCTTGGCACACCTTTGCAATGAATGTGTTTTACGCAGTCTTTGCTTGTGGATATTTCAAGAGGAAACAAACCACAAAGACAGAACTTAGAACTACTTTATTTTGTCAAGTTTCAAGGAGCTAGCACAAACCGTGTTTGATTTAGACTTAAGAAGACATCTATCTGTATAGGAGGAGATAGAGTGAAACCTAAAAATTCAAACTGTTACTGGTAACGAACGCTTCATCCTAGAAGAGTGAAAATTGGGCAGCTAAGTGGACTTAGTGAACTGATCATTACCACAGAGATCATCAAGTTCGGATGAAAAAAAATTTGCCGAGAATTCAGAAAACCAGTAGTATTTTTTAAGCTTGGAACAAATTATAATGAAGGTGTTTTACGCAGTCTTTGCTTGTGGCTATTTCAAGAGGAAACAAACCACAAAGACAGAACGTAGAACTACTTTATTTTGTCAAGTTTCAAGGAGCTAGCACAAACCGTGTTTGATTTAGACTTAAAAAAGACATCTATCTGTATAGGAGGAAATAGAGTGAAACCTAAAAACTCAAACTGTTACTGGTAACGAACGCTTCATCCTAGAAGAGTGAAAATTGGGCAGCTAAGTGGACTTAGTGAAGTGATCATTACCACAGAGATCATCAAGGTCGGATGAAAAAAAATTTGCCGAGTATTCAGAAAACCAGTAGTATTTTGGAAGCTTGGCACACCTTCCAATGAATGTGTTTTACGCAGTCTTTGCTTGTGCCTATTTCAAGAGGAAACAAACAAGGACAGAACTTAGAACTACTTTATTTTGTCAAGTTTCAAGGAGCTAGCACAAACCGTGTTTGATTTAGACTTCCAAACACATCTATCTATATAGGAGGAAATAGAGTGAAACCTAAAAACTCAAACTGTTACTGGTAACGAACACTTCATCCTAGAAGAGTGAATATAGGGAAGCTAAGTGGACTTAGTGAAGTGATCATTACCACAGAGATCATCAAGGTCGGATGAAAAAAAATTTGCCGAGTATTCAGAAAACCATTAGTATTTTGGAAGCTTGGAACACCTTTCCAATGAAGGTGTTTTACGCAGTCTTTGCTTGTGGCTATTTCAAGAGGAAACAAACCACAAAGACAGAACTTAGAACTACTTTATTTTGTCAAGTTTCAAGGAGCTAGCACAAACCGTGTTTGATTTAGACTTAAAAAAGACATCTATCTGTATAGGAGGAAATAGAGTGAAACCTAAAAATTAAAACTGTTACTGGTAACGAACGCTTCATCCTAGAAGAGTGAAAATTGGGCAGCTAAGTGGACTTAGTGAAGTGATCATTACCACAGAGATCATCAAGGTCGGATGAAAAAAAAATTTGCCGACTAATCAGAAACCCAGTAGTTTTTTGGAAGCTTGGCACACCTTCCAATGAATGTGTTTTACGCAGTCTTTGCTTGTGCCTATTTCAAGAGGAAACAAACAAGGAGAGAACTTAGAACTACTTTATTTTGTCAAGTTTCAAGGAGCTAGCACAAACCGTGTTTGATTTAGACTTCCAAACACATCTATCTATATAGGAGGAAATAGAGTGAAACCTAAAAACTCAAACTGTTACTGGTAACGAACACTTCATCCTAGAAGAGTGAATATAGGGAAGCTAAGTGGACTTAGTGAAGTGATCATTTCCACAGAGATCATCAAGGTCGGATGAAAAAAAATTTGCCGAGTATTCAGAAAACCAGTAGTTTTTTGGAAGCTTGGCACACCTTTCCAATGAATGTGTTTTACACAGTCTTTCGTTGTGCCTATTTCAAGAGGAAACAAACCACAAAGACAGAACTTAGAACTACTTTATTTTGTCAGGTTTCAAGGAGCTAGCACAAACCATGTTTGATTTAGACTTAAAAAAGTCATCTATCTGTATAGGAGGAAAAAGAGTGAAACCTAAAAATTCAAACTGTTACAGGTAACGAACGCTTCATCCTAGAAGAGTGAAAATTGGGCAGCTAGGTGGACTTAGAGAACTGATCATTACCACAGAGATCATCAAGGTCGGATGAAAAAAAAATTGCCGAGTATTCAGAAAACCAGTAGAATTTTGGAAGCTTGGAATACCTTTCTAATGAAGGTGTTTTACGCAGTCTTTGCTTGTGGCTATTTCAAGAGGAAACAAACCACAAAGACAGAACTTAGAACTACTTTATTTTGTCAAGTTTCAAAAAGCTATCACAAACCTTGTTTGATTTAGACTTAAAAAAGACATCTATCTGTATAGGAGGAAATAGAGTGAAACCTAAAAATTCAAACTGTTACTGGTAACGAACGCTTCATCCTAGAAGAGTGAAAATTGTGCAGCTAAGTGGACTTAGTGAACTGATCATTACCACAGAGATCATCAAGGTCGGATGAAAAAAAATTTGCCGAGTATTCAGAAAACCAGTAGTTTTTTGGAAGCTTGGCACACCTTTCCAATGAATGTGTTTTACACAGTCTTTCTTTGTGCCTATTACAAGAGGAAACAAACCACAAAGACAGAACTTAGAACTACTTTATTTTGTCAGGTTTCAAGGAGCTAGCACAAACCATGTTTGATTTAGACTTAAAAAAGTCATCTATCTGTATAGGAGGAAAAAGAGTGAAACCTAAAAATTCAAACTGTTACAGGTAACGAACGCTTCATCCTAGAAGAGTGAAAATTGGGCAGCTAGGTGGACTTAGTGAACTGATCATTACCACAGAGATCATCAAGGTCGGATGAAAAAAATTTTGCGGAGTATTCAGAAAACCAGTAGAATTTTGGAAGCTTGGAACACCTTTCTAATGAAGGTGTTTTACGCAGTCTTTGCTTGTGGCTATTTCAAGAGGAAACAAACCACAAAGACAGAACTTAGAACTACTTTATTTTGTCAAGTTTCAAGGAGCTAGCACAAACCCTGTTTGATTTAGACTTAAAAAAGACATCTATCTGTATAGGAGGAAATAGAGTGAAACCTAAAAATTCAAACTGTTACTGGTAACGAACGCTTCATCCTAGAAGAGTGAAAATTGGGCAGCTAAGTGGACTTAGTGAACTGATCATTACCACAGAGATCATCAAGGTCGGATGAAAAAAAATTTGCCGAGTATTTAGAGAACCAGTAGTATTTTGGAAGCTTGGAACACCTTTCCAATGAAGGTGTTTTACGCAGTCTTTGCTTGTGGCTATTTCAAGAGAAAACTAACCACAAAGACAGAACTTAGAACTACGTTATTTTGTCAAGTTTCAAGGAGCTAGCACAAACCGTGTTTGATTTAGCCTTAAAAAAGACATCTATCTGTATAGGAGGAAATAGAGTGAAACCTAAAATCTCAAACTGTTACTGGTAACGAACGCTTCATCCTAGAAGAGTGAAAATTGGGCAGCTAAGTGGACTTAGTGAACTGATCATTACCACAGAGATCATCAAGGTCGGATGAAAAAAAATTTGCCGAGTATTCAGAAAACCAGTAGTATTTTGGAGCTTGGAACACCTTTCCAATGAATGGGTTTTACGCAGTCTTTGCTTGTGGCTATTTCAAGAGGAAACAAACCACAAAGACAGAACTTAGAACTACTTTATTTTGTCAAGTTTCAAGGAGCTAGCACAAACCGTGTTTAATTTAGACTTCTAAACACATCTATCTATATAGGAGGAAATAGAGTGAAACCTAAAAACTCAAACTGTTACTGGTAACGAACACTTCATCCTACAAGAGTAAAAATTGGGCAGCTAAGTGGACTTAGTGAAGTGATCATTACCACAGAGATCATCAAGGTCGGATGAAAAAAAATTTGCCGAGTATTCAGAAAACCAGTAGTTTTTTGGAAGCTTGGCACACCTTTGCAATGAATGGGTTTTACGCAGTCTTTGCTTGTGGCTATTTCAAGAGGAAACAAACCACAAAGACAGAACTTAGAACTACTTTATTTTGTCAAGTTTCGAGGAGCTAGCACAAACCGTGTTTGATTTAGACTTAAAAAACACATCTATCTATATAGGAGGAAATAGAGTGAAACCTAAAAATTCAAACTGTTACTGGTAACGAACGCTTCATCCTAGAAGAGTGAAAATTGGGTACCTAAGTGGACTTAGTGAAGTGATCATTACCACAGAGATCATCAAGTTCGGATGAAAAAAAAATTTGCCGACTAATCAGAAAACCAGTAGTTTTTTGGAAGCTTGGCACACCTTAAAATGAATGTGTTTTACGCAGTCTTTGCTTGTGCCTATTTCAAGAGGATACAAACCACAAAGACAGAACTTAGAACTACTTTATTTTGTCAAGTTTCAAGGAGCTAGCACAAACCGTGTTTGATTTAGACTTCCAAACACATCTATCTATATAGGAGGAAATAGAGTGAAACCTAAAAACTCAAACTGTTACTGGTAACGAACACTTCATCCTAGAAGAGTGAATATTGGGCAGCTAAGTGGACTTAGTGAAGTGATCATTACCACAGAGATCTTCAAGGTCGGATGAAAAAAAATTTGCGGAGTATTCAGAAAACCAGTAGAATTTTGGAAGCTTGGAACACCTTTCTAATGAAGGTGTTTTACGCAGTCTTTGCTTGTGGCTATTTCAAGAGGAAACAAACCACAAAGACAGAACTTAGAACTACTTTATTTTGTCAAGTTTCAAGGAGCTAGCACAAACCGTGTTTGATTTAGACTTAAAAAAGACATCTATCTGTATAGGAGGAAATAGAGTGAAACCTAAAAATTCAAACTGTTACTGGTAACGAACGCTTCATCCTAGAAGAGTGAAAATTGGGCAGCTAAGTGGACTTAGTGAACTGATCATTACCACAGAGATCATCAAGGTCGGATGAAAAAAAATTTGCCGAGTATTTAGAGAACCAGTAGTATTTTGGAAGCTTGGAACACCTTTCCAATGAAGGTGTTTTACGCAGTCTTTGCTTGTGGCTATTTCAAGAGAAAACTAACCACAAAGACAGAACTTAGAACTACGTTATTTTGTCAAGTTTCAAGGAGCTAGCACAAACCGTGTTTGATTTAGCCTTAAAAAAGACATCTATCTGTATAGGAGGAAATAGAGTGAAACCTAAAATCTCAAACTGTTACTGGTAACGAACGCTTCATCCTAGAAGAGTGAAAATTGGGCAGCTAAGTGGACTTAGTGAACTGATCATTACCAAAGAGATCATCAAGGTCGGATGAAAAAAAATTTGCCGAGTATTCAGAAAACCAGTAGTATTTTGGAGCTTGGAACACCTTTCCAATGAATGGGTTTTACACAGTCTTTCGTTGTGCCTATTTCAAGAGGAAACAAACCACAAAGACAGAACTTAGAACTACTTTATTTTGTCAGGTTTCAAGGAGCTAGCACAAACCATGTTTGATTTAGACTTAAAAAAGTCATCTATCTGTATAGGAGGAAAAAGAGTGAAACCTAAAAATTCAAACTGTTACAGGTAACGAACGCTTCATCCTAGAAGAGTGAAAATTGGGCAGCTAGGTGGACTTAGAGAACTGATCATTACCACAGAGATCATCAAGGTCGGATGAAAAAAAAATTGCCGAGTATTCAGAAAACCAGTAGAATTTTGGAAGCTTGGAATACCTTTCTAATGAAGGTGTTTTACGCAGTCTTTGCTTGTGGCTATTTCAAGAGGAAACAAACCACAAAGACAGAACTTAGAACTACTTTATTTTGTCAAGTTTCAAAAAGCTATCACAAACCGTGTTTGATTTAGACTTAAAAAAGACATCTATCTGTATAGGAGGAAATAGAGTGAAACCTAAAAATTCAAACTGTTACTGGTAACGAACGCTTCATCCTAGAAGAGTGAAAATTGTGCAGCTAAGTGGACTTAGTGAACTGATCATTACCACAGAGATCACCAAGGTCGGATGAAAAAAAATTTGCCGAGTATTCAGAAAACCAGTAGTTTTTTGGAAGCTTGGCACACCTTTCCAATGAATGTGTTTTACACAGTCTTTCTTTGTGCCTATTACAAGAGGAAACAAACCACAAAGACAGAACTTAGAACTACTTTATTTTGTCAGGTTTCAAGGAGCTAGCACAAACCATGTTTGATTTAGACTTAAAAAAGTCATCTATCTGTATAGGAGGAAAAAGAGTGAAACCTAAAAATTCAAACTGTTACAGGTAACGAACGCTTCATCCTAGAAGAGTGAAAATTGGGCAGCTAGGTGGACTTAGTGAACTGATCATTACCACAGAGATCATCAAGGTCGGATGAAAAAAATTTTGCGGAGTATTCAGAAAACCAGTAGAATTTTGGAAGCTTGGAACACCTTTCTAATGAAGGTGTTTTACGCAGTCTTTGCTTGTGGCTATTTCAAGAGGAAACAAACCACAAAGACAGAACTTAGAACTACTTTATTTTGTCAAGTTTCAAGGAGCTAGCACAAACCCTGTTTGATTTAGACTTAAAAAAGACATCTATCTGTATAGGAGGAAATAGAGTGAAACCTAAAAATTCAAACTGTTACTGGTAACGAACGCTTCATCCTAGAAGAGTGAAAATTGGGCAGCTAAGTGGACTTAGTGAACTGATCATTACCACAGAGATCATCAAGGTCGGATGAAAAAAAATTTGCCGAGTATTCAGAAAACCAGTAGTATTTTGGAAGCTTGGAACACCTTTCCAATGAAGGTGTTTTACGCAGTCTTTGCTTGTGGCTATTTCAAGAGAAAACTAACCACAAAGACAGAACTTAGAACTACTTTATTTTGTCAAGTTTCAAGGAGCTAGCACAAACCGTGTTTGATTTAGCCTTAAAAAAGACATCTATCTGTATAGGAGGAAATAGAGTGAAACCTAAAATCTCAAACTGTTACTGGTAACGAACGCTTCATCCTAGAAGAGTGAAAATTGGGCAGCTAAGTGGACTTAGTGAACTGATCATTACCACAGAGATCATCAAGGTCGGATGAAAAAAAATTTGCCGAGTATTCAGAAAACCAGTAGTATTTTGGAGCTTGGAACACCTTTCCAATGAATGGGTTTTACGCAGTCTTTGCTTGTGGCTATTTCAAGAGGAAACAAACCACAAAGACAGAACTTAGAACTACTTTATTTTGTCAAGTTTCGAGGAGCTAGCACAAACCGTGTTTGATTTAGACTTAAAAAACACATCTATCTATATAGGAGGAAATAGAGTGAAACCTAAAAATTCAAACTGTTACTGGTAACGAACGCTTCATCCTAGAAGAGTGAAAATTGGGTACCTAAGTGGACTTAGTGAAGTGATCATTACCACAGAGATCATCAAGTTCGGATGAAAAAAAAATTTGCCGACTAATCAGAAAACCAGTAGTTTTTTGGAAGCTTGGCACACCTTAAAATGAATGTGTTTTACGCAGTCTTTGCTTGTGCCTATTTCAAGAGGATACAAACAAGGACAGAACTTAGAACTACTTTATTTTGTCAAGTTTCAAGGAGCTAGCACAAACCGTGTTTGATTTAGACTTCCAAACACATCTATCTATATAGGAGGAAATAGAGTGAAACCTAAAAACTCAAACTGTTACTGGCAACGAACACGTCATCCTAGAAGAGTGAATATAGGGAAGCTAAGTGGACTTAGTGAAGTGATCATTACCACAGAGATCATCAAGGTCGGATGAAAAAAAATTTGCCGAGTATTCAGAAAACCAGTAGTTTTTTGGAACCTTGGCACACCTTTGCAATGAATGTGTTTTACGCAGTCTTTGCTTGTGGATATTTCAAGAGGAAACAAACCACAAAGACAGAACTTAGAACTACTTTATTTTGTCAAGTTTCAAGGAGCTAGCACAAACCGTGTTTTATTTAGACTTAAGAAGACATCTATCTGTATAGGAGGAAATAGAGTGAAACCTAAAAATTCAAACTGTTACTGGTAACGAACGCTTCATCCTAGAAGAGTGAAAATTGGGCAGCTAAGTGGACTTAGTGAACTGATCATTACCACAGAGATCATCAAGGTCGGATGAAAAAAAATTTGCCGAGTATTCAGAAAACCAGTAGTATTTTGGAAGCTTGGAACACCTTTCCAATGAAGGTGTTTTACGCAGTCTTTGCTTGTGGCTATTTCAAGAGGAAACAAACCACAAAGACAGAACTTAGAACTACTTTATTTTGTCAAGTTTCAAGGAGCTAGCACAAACCGTGTTTGATTTAGACTTAAAAAAGACATCTATCTGTATAGGAGGAAATAGAGTGAAACCTAAAAACTCAAACTGTTACTGGTAACGAACGCTTCATCCTAGAATAGTGAAAATTGGGCAGCTAAGTGGACTTAGTGAACTGATCATTACCATAGAGATCATCAAGGTCGGATGAAAAAAAATTTGCCGAGTATTCAGAAAACCAGTAGTATTTTGGAGCTTGGAACACCTTTCCAATAAATGGGTTTTTCGCAGTCTTTGCTTGTGGCTATTTCAAGAGGAAACAAACCACAAAGACAGAACTTAGAACTACTTTATTTTGTCAAGTTTCAAGGAGCTAGCACAAACCGTGTTTGATTTAGACTTAAAGAGACATCTATCTGTATAGGAGGAAATAGAGTGAAACCTAAAAATTCAAACTGTTACTGGTAACGAACGCTTCATCCTAGAAGAGTGAAAATTGGGCAGCTAAGTGGACTTAGTGAACTGATCATTACCTCAGAGATCATCAAGGTCGGATGAAAAAAAATTTGCGGAGTATTCAGAAAACCAGTAGTATTTTGGAAGCTTGGAACACCTTTCCAATGAAGGTGTTTTACGCAGTCTTTCCTTGTGGCTATTTCAAGAGGAAACAAACCACAAAGACAGAACTGAGAACTACTTTATTTTGTCAAGTTTCAAGGAGCTAGCACAAACCGTGTTTGATTTAGACTTAAAAAAGACATCTATCTGTATAGGAGGAAATAGAGTGAAACCTAAAAATTCAAACTGTTACTGGTAACGAACGCTTCATTTTAGAAGAGTGAAAATTGGGCACCTAAGTGGACTTAGTGAAGTGATCATTACCACAGAGATCATCAAGGTCGGATGAAAAAAAATTTGCCGACTATTCAGAAAACCAGTAGTTTTTTGGAAGCTTGGCACACCTTCCAATGAATGTGTTTTACGCAGTCTTAGCTTGTGCCTATTTCAAGAGGAAACAAACCACAAAGACAGAACTTAGAACTACTTTATTTTTTCAAGTTTCAAGGAGCTAACACAAACCGTGTTTGATTTAGACTTAAAAAAGACATCTATCTGTATAGGAGGAAATAGAGTGAAACCTAAAAATTCAAACTGTTACTCGTAACGAACGCTTCATCCTAGAAGAGTGAAAATTGGGCAGCTAAGTGGACATAGTGAACTGATCATTACCACAGAGATCATCAAGGTCGGATGAAAAAAAATTTGCCGAGTATTCAGAAAACCAGTAGTATTTTGGAAGCTTGGAACACCTTTCCAATGAAGGTGTTTTACGCAGTCTTTGCTTGTGGCTATTTCAAGAGAAAACAAACCACAAAGACAGAACTTAGAACTACTTTATTTTGTCAAGTTTCAAGGAGCTAGAACAAACCGTGTTTGATTTAGACTTAAAAAACACATCTATCTTTATAGGAGGAAATAGAGTGAAACCTAAAAATTCAAACTGTTACTGGTAACGAACGCTTCATCCTAGAAGAGTGAAAATTGGGCACCTAAGTGGACTTAGTGAAGTGATCATTACCACAGAGATCATCAAGGTCGGATGAAAAAAAATTTGCCGACTAATCAGAAAACCAGTAGTATTTTGGAGCTTGGAACACCTTTCCAATGAATGGGTTTTACGCAGTCTTTGCTTGTGACTATTTCAAGAGGAAACAATCCACAAAGACAGAACTTAGAACTACTTTATTTTGTCAAGTTTCAAGGAGCTAGCACAAACCATGTTTAATTTAGACTTCTAAACATATCTATCTATATAGGAGGAAATAGAGTGAAACCTAAAAACTCAAACTGTTACTGGTAACGAACACTTCATCCTAGAAGAGTAAAAATTGGGCAGCTAAGTGGACTTAGTGAAGTGATCATTACCACAGAGATCATCAAGGTCGGATGAAAAAAAATTTGAAGAGCATTCAGAAAACCAGTAGTTTTTTGGAAGCTTGGCACACCTTTGCAATAAATGGGTTTTACACAGTCTTTGCTTGTGGCTATTTCAAGAGGAAACAAACAACAAAGACAGAACTTAGAACTACTTTATTTTGTCAAGTTTCAAGGAGCTAGCACAAACCCTGTTTGATTTAGACTTAAAAAGACATCTATCTGTATAGGAGGAAATAGAGTGAAACCTAAAAATTCAAACTGTTACTGGTAACGAACGCTTCATCCTAGAAGAGTGAAAATTGGGCAGCTAAGTGGACTTAGTGAACTGATCATTACCACAGAGATCATCAAGGTCGGATGAAAAAAAATTTGCCGAGTATTCAGAAAACCAGTAGTATTTTGGAAGCTTGGAACACCTATCCAATGGAGGTGTTTTACGCAGTCTTTGCTTGTGGCTATTTCAAGAGGAAACAAACCACAAAGAGAGAACTGAGAACTATTTTATTTTGTCAAGTTTCAAGGAGCTAGCAAAAACCGTGTTTGATTTAGACTTAAAAAAGACATCTATCTGTATAGGAGGAAATAGAGTGAAACCTAAAAATTCAAACTGTTACAGGTAACGAACGCTTCATTTTAGAAGAGTGAAAATTGGGCACCTAAGTGGACTTAGTGAAGTGATCATTACCACAGAGATCATCAAGGTCGGATGAAAAAAAATTTGCCGACTATTCAGAAAACCAGTAGTTTTTTGGAAGCTTGGCACACCTTCCAATGAATGTGTTTTACGCAGTCTTAGCTTGTGCCTATTTCAAGAGGAAACAAACCACAAAGACAGAACTTAGAACTACTTTATTTTGTCAAGTTTCAAGGAGCTAGCACAAACCGTGTTTGATTTACACTTAAAAAAGACATCTATCTGTATAGGAGGAAATAGAGTGAAACCTAAAAATTCAAACTGTTACTGGTAACGAACGCTTCATCCTAGAAGAGTGAAAATTGGGCACCTAAGTGGACTTAGTGAACTGATCATTACCACAGAGATCATCAAGGTCGGATGAAAAATAATTTGCCGACTATTCAGAAAACCAGTAGTTTTTTGGAAGCTTGGCACACCTTCCAATGAATGTGTTTTACGCAGTCTTTGCTTGTGCCTATTTCAAGAGGAAAGAAACCACAAAGACAGAACTTGGAACTACTTTATTTTGTCAAGTTTCAAGGAGCTAGCACAAACCGTGTTTGATTTAGACTTAAAAAAGACATCTATCTGTATAGGAGGAAATAGAGTGAAACCTAAAAATTCAAACTGTTACTGGTAACGAACGATTCATCCTAGAAGAGTGAAAATTGGGCACCTAAGTGGACTTAGTGAAGTGATCATTACCACAGAGATCATCAAGGTCGGATGACAAAAAATTTGCCGACTATTCAGAAAACCAGTAGTTTTTTGGAAGCTTGGCACACCTTCCAATGAATGTGTTTTACGCAGTCTTAGCTTGTGCCTATTTCAAGAGGAAACAAACCACAAAGACAGAACTTAGAAATACTTTATTTTGTCAAGTTTCAAGGAGCTAGCACAAACCGTGTTTGATTTAGACTTAAAAAAGATATCTATCTGTATAGGAGGAAATAGAGTGAAACCTAAAAATTCAAACTGTTACTGGTAACGAACGCTTCATCCTAGAAGAGTGAAAATTGGGCAGCTAAGTGGACTTAGTGAACTGATCATTACCACAGACATCATCAATATCGGATGAAAAAAAATTTGCCGAGTATTCTGAAAACCAGTAGTATTTTGGAAGCTTGGAACACCTTTCAAATGAAGGTGTTTTATGCAGTTTTTGCTTGTGGCTATTTCAAGAGGAAACAAACCACAAAGACAGAACTTAGAACTACTTTATTTTGTCAAGTTTCAAGGAGCTAGCACAAACCGTGTTTGATTTAGACTTCAAACACATCTATCTATATAGGAGGAAATAGAGTGAAACCTAAAAACTCAAACTGTTACTGGTAACGAACACTTCATCCTAGAAGAGTGAATATTTGCCAACTAAGTGGACTTAGTGAAGTGATCATTACCACAGAGATCATCAAGGTCGGATGAAAAAAAATTTGCCGGGTATTCAGAAAACCAGTAGTTTTTTGGAAGCTTGGCACACCTTTCCAATGAATGTGTTTTACGCAGTCTTTCCTTGTGCCTATTTCAAGAGGAAACAAACCACAAAGACAGAACTTGGAACTACTTTATTTTGTCAAGTTTCAAGGAGCTAGCACAAACCGTGTTTGATTTAGACTTAAAAAAGACATCTATCTGTATAGGAGGAAATAGAGTGAAACCTAAAAATTCAAACTGTTACTGGTAACGAACGCTTCATCCTAGAAGAGTGAAAATTTGGCACCTAAGTGGACTTAGTGAACTGATCATTACCTCAGAGATCATCAAGGTCGGATGAAAAAAAATTTGCCGAGTATTCAGAAAACCAGTAGTATTTTGGAGCTTGGAACACCTTTCCAATGAATGGGTTTTACGCAGTCTTTGCTTGTGGCTATTTCAAGAGGAAACAAACCACAAAGACAGAACTTAGAACTACTTTATTTTGTCAAGTTTCAAGGAGGTAGCACAAACCGTGTTTGATTTAGACTTAAAAAACACATCTATCTGTATAGGAGGAAATAGAGTGAAACCTAAAAATTCAAACTGTTACTGGTAACGAACGCTTCATCCTAGAAGAGTGAAAATTGGGCAGCTAAGTGGACTTAGTGAAGTGATCATTACCACAGAGATCATCAAGGTCGGATGAAAAAAATTTTGCCGAGTATTCAGAAAACCAGTAGTTTTTTGGAAGCTTGGAACACCTTTCCAATGAATGTGTTTTACGCAGTCTTTGCTTGTGGCTATTTCAAGAGGAAACAAACCACAAAGACAGAACTTAGAACTACATTATTTTGTCAAGTTTCAAGGAGCTAGCACAACCCGTGTTTGATTTAGACTTCATAACACATCTATCTATATTGGAGGAAATAGAGTGAAACCTGAAAACTCAAACTGTTACTGGTAACGAACACTTCATCCTAGAAGAGTGAATATTGGCCAACTAAGTGGACTTAGTGAAGTGATCATTACCACAGAGATCATCAAGGTCGGATGAAAAAAAATTTGCCGGGTGTTCAGAAAACCAGTAGTTTTTTGGAAGCTTGGCACACCTTTCCAATGAATGTGTTTTACGCAGTCTTTCCTTGTGCCTATTTCAAGAGGAAACAAACCACAAAGACAGAACTTAGAACTACTTTTTTTTGTCAAGTTTCAAGGAGCTAGCACAAACCGTGTTTGATTTAGACTTAAAAAAGACATCTATCTGTATAGGAGGAAATAGAGTGAAACCTAAAAATTAAAACTGTTACTGGTAACGAACGCTTCATCCTAGAAGAGTGAAAATTGGGCACCTAAGTGGACTTAGTGAAGTGATCATTACCACAGAGATCATCAAGGTCGGATGAAAAATAATTTTCCGACTATTCAGAAAACCAGTAGTTTTTTGGAAGCTTGGCACACCTTGCAATGAATGTGTTTTAGGCAGTCTTTGCTTGTGCCTATTTCAAGAGGAAAGAAACCACAAAGACAGAACTTAGAACTACTTTATTTTGTCAAGTTTCAAGGAGCTAGCACAAACCGTGTTTGATTTAGACTTAAAAAACACATCTATCTGTATAGGAGGAAATAGAGTGAAACCTAAAAATTCAAACTGTTACTGGTAACGAACGCTTCATCCTAGAAGAGTGAAAATTGGGCAGCTAAGTGGACTTAGTGAAGTGATCATTACCACAGAGATCATCAAGGTCGGATGACAAAAAATTTGCCGAGTATTCAGAAAACCAGTAGTTTTTTGGAAGCTTGGAACACCTTTCAATGAATGTGTTTTACGCAGTCTTTGCTTGTGGCTATTTCAAGAGGAAACAAACCACAAAGACAGAACTTAGAACTACATTATTTTGTCAAGTTTCAAGGAGCTAGCACAACCCGTGTTTGATTTAGACTTCATAACACATCTACCTATATTGGAAGAAATAGAGTGAAACCTAAAAACTCAAACTGTTACTGGTAACGAACACTTCATCCTAGAAGAGTGAATATTGGCCAACTAAGTGGACTTATTGAAGTGATCATTACCACAGAGATCATCAAGGTCGGATGAAAAAAAATTTGCCGGGTATTCAGAAAACCAGTAGTATTTTGGAAGCTTGGCACACCTTTCCAATGAATGTGTTTTACGCAGTCATTCCTTGTGCCTATTTCAAGAGGAAACAAACCACAAAGACAGAACTTAGAACTACTTTTTTTGTCAAGTTTCAAGGAGCTAGCACAAACCGTTTTTGATTTAGACTTAAAAAAGACATCTATCTGTATAGGAGGAAATAGAGTGAAACCTAAAAATTAAAACTGTTTCTGGTAACGAACGCTTCATCCTAGAAGAGTGAAAATTGGGCACCTAAGTGGACTTAGTGAAGTGATCATTACCACAGAGATCATCAAGGTCGGATGAAAAATAATTTGCCGACTATTCAGAAAACCAGTAGTTTTTTGGAAGCTTGGCACACCTTTCCAATGAATGTGTTTTACGCAGTCTTTCCTTGTGCCTATTTCAAGAGGAAACAAACCACAAAGACAGAACTTAGAACTACTTTTTTTTGTCAAGTTTCAAGGAGCTAGCACAAACCGTGTTTGATTTAGACTTAAAAAAGACATCTATCTGTATAGGAGGAAATAGAGTGAAACCTAAAAATTAAAACTGTTACTGGTAACGAACGCTTCATCCTAGAAGAGTGAAAATTGGGCAGCTAAGTGGACTTAGTGAAGTGATCATTACCACAGAGATCATCAAGGTCGGATGAAAAAAAATTTGCCGAGTATTCAGAAAACCAGTAGTTTTTTGGAAGCTTGGAACACCTTTCAATGAATGTGTTTTACGCAGTCTTTGCTTGTGGCTATTTCAAGAGGAAACAAACCACAAAGACAGAACTTAGAACTACATTATTTTGTCAAGTTTCAAGGAGCTAGCACAACCCGTGTTTGATTTAGACTTCCAAATACATCTATCTATATAGGAGGAAATAGAGTGAAACCTAAAAACTCAAACTGTTACTGGTAACGAGCACTTCATCCTAGAAGAGTGAATATTGGGCAGCTAAGTGGACTAAGTGAAGTGATCATTACCACAGAGATCATCAAGGTCGGATGAAAAAAAATTTGCCGAGTATTCAGAAAACCAGTAGTATTTTGGAAGCTTGGAACACCTTTCCAATGAAGGTGTTTTACGCAGTCTTTGCTTGTGGCGATTTCAAGACGAAACAAACCACAAGACAGAACTTAGAACTACATTATTTTGTCAAGTTTCAAGGAGCTAGCACAACCCGTGTTTGATTTAGACTTCATAACACATCTACCTATATTGGAAGAAATAGAGTGAAACCTAAAAACTCAAACTGTTACTGGTAACGAACACTTCATCCTAGAAGAGTGAATATTGGCCAACTAAGTGGACTTATTGCAGTGATCATTACCACAGAGATCATCAAGGTCGGATGAAAAAAAATTTTCCGGGTATTCAGAAAACCAGTAGTTTTTTGGAAGCTTGGCACACCTTTCCAATGAATGTGTTTAATGCAGTCATTCCTTGTGCCTATTTCAAGAGGAAACAAACCACAAAGACAGAACTTAGAACTACTTTTTTTGTCAAGTTTCAAGGAGCTAGCACAAACCGTTTTTGATTTAGACTTAAAAAAGACATCTATCTGTATAGGAGGAAATAGAGTGAAACCTAAAAATTAAAACTGTTTCTGGTAACGAACGCTTCATCCTAGAAGAGTGAAAATTGGGCACCTAAGTGGACTTAGTGAAGTGATCATTACCACAGAGATCATCAAGGTCGGATGAAAAATAATTTGCCGACTATTCAGAAAACCAGTAGTTTTTTGCAAGCTTGGCACACCTTTCCAATGAATGTGTTTTACGCAGTCTTTCCTTGTGCCTATTTCAAGAGGAAACAAACCACAAAGACAGAACTTAGAACTACTTTTTTTTGTCAAGTTTCAAGGAGCTAGCACAAACCGTGTTTGATTTAGACTTAAAAAAGACATCTATCTGTATAGGAGGAAATAGAGTGAAACCTAAAAATTAAAACTGTTACTGGTAACGAACGCTTCATCCTAGAAGAGTGAAAATTGGGCAGCTAAGTGGACTTAGTGAAGTGATCATTACCACAGAGATCATCAAGGTCGGATGAAAAAAAATTTGCCGAGTATTCAGAAAATCAGTAGTTTTTTGGAAGCTTGGAACACCTTTCAATGAATGTGTTTTACGCAGTCTTTGCTTGTGGCTATTTCAAGAGGAAACAAACCACAAAGACAGAACTTAGAACTACATTATTTTGTCATGTTTCAAGGAGCTAGCACAACCCGTGTTTGATTTAGACTTCCAAACACATCTATCTATATAGGAGGAAATAGAGTGAAACCTAAAAACTCAAACTGTTACTGGTAACGAGCACTTCATCCTAGAAGAGTGAATATTGGGCAGCTAAGTGGACTAAGTGAAGTGATCATTACCACAGAGATCATCAAGGTCGGATGAAAAAAAATTTGCCGAGTATTCAGAAAACCAGTAGTATTTTGGAAGCTTGGAACACCTTTCCAATGAAGGTGTTTTACGCAGTCTTTGCTTGTGGCGATTTCAAGACGAAACAAACCACAAGACAGAACTTAGAACTACTTTAGTTTGTCAAGGTTCAAGGAGCTATCACAAACCGTGTTTGATATAGACTTAAAAAACACACCTATCTGTATAGGAGGAAATAGAGTGAAACCTAAAAATTCAAACTGTTACTGGTAACGAACGCTTCATCCTAGAAGAGTGAAAATTGGGCAGCTAAGTGGACTTAGTGAACTGATCATTACCACAGAGATCATCAAGTTTGGATGAAAAAAAATTTGCCGAGTATTCAGAAAAGCAGTATTTTTTTTAAGCTTGGAACAGGTTTCCAATGAAGGTGTTTTACGCAGTCTTTGCTTGTGGCTATTTCAAGAGGAAACAAACCACAAAGACAGAACTTAGAACTACTTTATTTTGTCACTTTCAAGGAGCTAGCACAAACCGTGTTTGATTTAGACTTCCAAACACATCTATCTATATAGGAGGAAATAGAGTGAAACCTAAAAACTCAAACTGTTACTGGTAACGAACACTTCATCCTAGAAGAGTGAATATTGGGCAGCTAAGTGGACTTAGTGAAGTGATCATTACCACAGAGATCATCAAGGTCGGATGAAAAATAATTTGCCGAGTATTCAGAAAACCAGTTGTTGTTTGGAAGCTTGGCACACCTTTGCAATGAATGTGTTTTACGCAGTCTTTCCTTGTGGCTATTTCAAGAGGAAACAAATCACAAGGACAGAACTTAGAACTACTTTATTTTGTCAAGTTTCAAGGAGCTAGCACAAACCGTGTTTGATTTAGACTTAGAAAAGACATCTATCTGTATTGGAGGAAATAGAGTGAAACCTAAAAATTCAAACTGTTACTGGTAACGAACGCTTCATCCTAGAAGAGTGAAAATTGGGCAGCTAAGTGGACTTAGTGAACTGATCATTACCACAGAGATCATCAAGGTCGGATGAAAAAAATTTGCCGAGTATTCAGAAAAGCAGTAGTATTTTGGAAGCTTGGAACACCTTTCCAATGAAGGTGTTTTACGCAGTCTTTGCTCTTGGCTATTTCAAGAGGAAACAAACCACAAAAACAGAACTTAGAACTACTTTATTTTGTCAAGTTTCAAGGAGCTAGCACAAACCGTGTTTGATTTAGACTTAAAAAAGACATCTATCTGTATTGGAGGAAATAGAGTGAAACCTAAATATTCAAACTGTTACTGGTAACGAACGCTTCATCCTAGAAGAGTGAAAATTGGGCAGCTAAGTGGACTTAGTGAACTGATCATTACCACAGAGATCATCAAGGTCGGATGAAAAAAAATTTGCCGAGTATTCAGAAAACCTGTAGTATTTTGGAAGCTTGGAACACCTTTCCAATGAAGGTGTTTTACGCAGTCTTTGCTTGTGGCTATTTCAAGAGGAAACAAACCACAAAGACAGAACTTAGAACTACTTTATTTTGTCAAGTTTCAAGGAGCTAGCACAAACCGTGTTTGATTTAGACTTAGAAAAGACATCTATCTGTATAGGAGGAAATAGAGTGAAACCTAAAAATTCAAACTGTTACTGGTAACGAACGCTTCATCCTAGAAGAGTGAAAATTGGGCAGCTAAGTGGACTTAGTGAACTGATCATTACCACAGAGATCATCAAGGTCGGATGAAAAAAATTTGCCGAGTATTCAGAAAACCAGTAGTTTTTTGGAAGCTTAGCACACCTTGAAATGAATGTGTTTTACGCAGACTTTGCTGGAGCCTATTTCAAGAGGAAACAAACCACAAAGACAGAACTTAGAACTACTTTATTTTGTCAAGTTTCAAGGAGCTAGCACAAACCGTGTTTGATTTAGACTTAAAAAACACATCTATCTGTATAGGAAGAAATAGAGTGAAACCTAAAAATTCAAACTGTTACTGGTAACGATCGCTTCATCCTAGAAGAGTGAAAATTGGGCAGCTAAGTGGACTTAGTGAAGTGATCATTACCACAGAGATCATCAAAGTCGGATGAAAAAAAATCGCCGAGTATTCAGAAAACCAGTAGTTTTTTGGAAGCTTGGAACACCTTTCAATGAATGTGTTTTACGCAGTCTTTGCTTGTGGCTATTTCAAGAGGAAACAAACCACAAAGACAGAACTTAGAACTACATTATTTTGTCAAGTTTCAAGGAGCTAGCACAACCCGTGTTTGATTTAGACTTCCAAACACATCTATCTATATAGGAGGAAATAGAGTGAAACCTAAAAACTCAAACTGTTACTGGTAACGAGCACTTCATCCTAGAAGAGTGAATATTGGGCAGCTAAGTGGACTAAGTGAAGTGATCATTACCACAGAGATCATCAATGTCGGATGAAAAAAAATTTGCCGAGTATTCAGAAAACCAGTAGTATTTTGGAAGCTTGGAACACCTTTCCAATGAAGGTGTTTTACGCAGTCTTTGCTTGTGGCGATTTCAAGACGAAACAAACCACAAAGACAGAACTTAGAACTACTTTAGTTTGTCAAGGTTCAAGGAGCTATCACAAACCGTGTTTGATATAGACTTAAAAAACACATCTATCTGTATAGGAGGAAATAGAGTGAAACCTAAAAATTCAAACTGTTACTGGTAACGAACGCTTCATCCTAGAAGAGTGAAAATTGGGCAGCTAAGTGGACTTATTGAACTGATGATTACCACAGAGATCATCAAGTTCAGATGAAAAAAAATTTGCCGAGTATTCAGAAAACCAGTAGTATTTTGGAAGCTTGGAACACCTTTCCAATGAAGGTGTTTTACGCAGTCTTTGCTTGTGGCTATTTCAAGAGGAAACAAACCACAAAGACAGAACATAGAACTACTTTATTTTGTCAAGTTTCAAGGAGCTAGCAAAAACCGTGTTTGATTTAGACTTAAAAAACACATCTATCTGTATAGGAGGAAATAGAGTGAAACCTAAAAATTCAAACTGTACTGGTAACGAACTCTTCATCCTAGAAGAGTGAAAATAGGGCACCTAAGTGGACTTAGTGAAGTGATCATTACCACAGAGATCATCAAGGTCGGATGAAAAAAAATTTGCCGAGTATTCAGAAAACCAGTAGTTTTCTGGAAGCTTAGCACACCTTCCAATGAATGTGTTTTACGCAGTCTTTGCTTGTGCCTATTTCAAGAGGAAACAAACCACAAAGACAGAACTTAGAACTACTTTATTTTGTCAAGTTTCTAGGAGCTAGCACAATCCGTGTTTGATTTAGACTTAAAAAAGACATCGATCTGTATAGGAGGAAATAGAGTGAAACCTAAAAATTCAAACTGTTACTGGTAACGAACGCTTCATCCTAGAAGAGTGAAAATTGGGCAGCTAAGTGGACTTAGGAAGTGATCATTACCACAGAGATCATCAAGGTCGGATGAAAAAAAATTTGCCGAGTACTCAGAAAACCAGTAGTTTTTTGGAAGCTTGGCACACCTTCCAATGAATGTGTTTTACGCAGTCTTTGCTTGTGCCTATTTCAAGAAAAAACAATCCACAAAGACAGAACTTAGAACTACTTTATTTTGTCAAGTTTCAAGGAGCTAGCACAAACCGTGTTTGATTTAGACTTCCAAACACATCTATCTATATAGGAGGAAATAGAGTGAAACCTAAAAACTCAAACTGTTACTGGTAACGAACACTTCATCCTAGAAGAGTGAATATTGGGCAGCTAAGTGGACTTAGTGAAGTGATCATTACCACAGAGATCATCAAGGTCGGATGAAAAAAAATTTGCCGAGTATTCAGAAAACCAGGAGTTGTTTGGAAGCTTGGCACACCTTTGCAATGAATGTGTTTTACGCAGTCTTTCCTTGTGGCTATTTCAAGAGGAAACAAACCACAAAGACAGAACTTAGAACTACTTTATTTTGTCAAGTTTCAAGGAGCTAGCACAAACCGTGTTTGATTTAGACTTAGAAAAGACATCTATCTGTATAGGAGGAAATAGAGTGAAACCTAAAAATTCAAACTGTTACTGGTAACGAACGCTTCATCCTAGAAGAGTGAAAATTGGGCAGCTAAGTGGACTTAGTGAACTGATCATAACCACAGAGATCATCAAGGTCGGATGAAAAAAAATTTGCCGAGTATTCAGAAAACCAGTAGTATTTTGGAAGCTTGGAACACCTTTCCAATGAAGGTGTTTTACGCAGTCTTTGCTTGTGGCTATTTCAAGACGAAACAAACCACAAAGACAGAAATTAGAACTACTTTATTTTGTCAAGATTCAAGGAGCTCGCACACACCGTGTTTGATTTAGACTTAAAAAACACATCTATCTATATAGGAGGAAATAGAGTGAAACCTAAAAATTCAAACTGTTACTGGTAACGAACGCTTCATCCTAGAAGAGTGAAAATTGGGCAGCTAAGTGGACTTATTGAACTGATGATTACCACAGATATCATCAAGTTCGGATGAAAAAAAATTTGCCGAGTATTCAGAAAACCAGTAGTATTTTGGAAGCTTGGAACACCTTTTCAATGAAGGTGTTTTACGCAGTCTTTGCTTGTGGCTATTTCAAGAGGAAACAAACCACAAAGACAGAACATAGAACTTCTTTATTTTGTCAAGTTTCAAGGAGCTAGCAAAAACCGTGTTTGATTTAGACTTAAAAAACACATCTATCTGTATAGGAGGAAATAGAGTGAAACCTAAAAATTCAAACTGTACTGGTAACGAACGCTTCATCCTAGAAGAGTGAAAATAGGGCACCTAAGTGGACTTAGTGAAGTGATCATTACCACAGAGATCATCAAGGTCGGATGAAAAAAAATTTGCCGAGTATTCAGAAAACCAGTAGTTTTTTGGAAGCTTAGCACACCTTCCAATGAATGTGTTTTACGCAGTCTTTGCTTGTGCCTATTTCAAGAGGAAACAAACCACAAAGACAGAACTTAGAACTACTTTATTTTGTCAAGTTTCAAGGAGCTAGCACAAACCGTGTTTGATTTAGACTTCAAAAAGACATCTATCTGTATAGGAGGAAATAGAGTGAAACCTAAAAATTCAAACTGTTACTGGTAACGAACGCTTCATCCTAGAAGAGTGAAAATTGGGCAGCTAAGTGGACTTAGTGAACTGATCATTACCACAGAGATCATCAAGTTTGGATGAAAAAAAATTTGCCGAGTATTCAGAAAAGCAGTATTTTTTTTAAGCTTGGAACAGGTTTCCAATGAAGGTGTTTTACGCAGTCTTTGCTTGTGGCTATTTCAAGAGGAAACAAACCACAAAGACAGAACTTAGAACTACTTTATTTTGTCACTTTCAAGGAGCTAGCACAAACCGTGTTTGATTTAGACTTCCAAACACATCTATCTATATAGGAGGAAATAGAGTGAAACCTAAAAACTCAAACTGTTACTGGTAACGAACACTTCATCCTAGAAGAGTGAATATTGGGCAGCTAAGTGGACTTAGTGAAGTGATCTTTACCACAGAGATCATCAAGGTCGGATGAAAAATAATTTGCCGAGTATTCAGAAAACCAGTTGTTGTTTGGAAGCTTGGCACACCTTTGCAATGAATGTGTTTTACGCAGTCTTTCCTTGTGGCTATTTCAAGAGGAAACAAATCACAAGGACAGAACTTAGAACTACTTTATTTTGTCAAGTTTCAAGGAGCTAGCACAAACCGTGTTTGATTTAGACTTAGAAAAGACATCTATCTGTATTGGAGGAAATAGAGTGAAACCTAAAAATTCAAACTGTTACTGGTAACGAACGCTTCATCCTAGAAGAGTGAAAATTGGGCAGCTAAGTGGACTTAGTGAACTGATCATTACCACAGAGATCATCAAGGTCGGATGAAAAAAATTTGCCGAGTATTCAGAAAAGCAGTAGTATTTTGGAAGCTTGGAACACCTTTCCAATGAAGGTGTTTTACGCAGTCTTTGCTCTTGGCTATTTCAAGAGGAAACAAACCACAAAGACAGAACTTAGAACTACTTTATTTTGTCAAGTTTCAAGGAGCTAGCACAAACCGTGTTTGATTTAGACTTAAAAAAGACATCTATCTGTATTGGAGGAAATAGAGTGAAACCTAAATATTCAAACTGTTACTGGTAACGAACGCTTCATCCTAGAAGAGTGAAAATTGGGCAGCTAAGTGGACTTAGTGAACTGATCATTACCACAGAGATCATCAAGGTCGGATGAAAAAAAATTTGCCGAGTATTCAGAAAACCTGTAGTATTTTGGAAGCTTGGAACACCTTTCCAATGAAGGTGTTTTACGCAGTCTTTGCTTGTGGCTATTTCAAGAGGAAACAAACCACAAAGACAGAACTTAGAACTACTTTATTTTGTCAAGTTTCAAGGAGCTAGCACAAACCGTGTTTGATTTAGACTTAGAAAAGACATCTATCTGTATAGGAGGAAATAGAGTGAAACCTAAAAATTCAAACTGTTACTGGTAACGAACGCGTCATCCTAGAAGAGTGAAAATTGGGCAGCTAAGTGGACTTAGTGAACTGATCATTACCACAGAGATCATCAAGGTCGGATGAAAAAAATTTGCCGAGTATTCAGAAAACCAGTAGTTTTTTGGAAGCTTAGCACACCTTGAAATGAATGTGTTTTACGCAGACTTTGCTGGAGCCTATTTCAAGAGGAAACAAACCACAAAGACAGAACTTAGAACTACTTTATTTTGTCAAGTTTCAAGGAGCTAGCACAAACCGTGTTTGATTTAGACTTAAAAAACACATCTATCTGTATAGGAAGAAATAGAGTGAAACCTAAAAATTCAAACTGTTACTGGTAACGATCGCTTCATCCTAGAAGAGTGAAAATTGGGCAGCTAAGTGGACTTAGTGAAGTGATCATTACCACAGAGATCATCAAAGTCGGATGAAAAAAAATCGCCGAGTATTCAGAAAACCAGTAGTTTTTTGGAAGCTTGGAACACCTTTCAATGAATGTGTTTTACGTAGTCTTTGCTTGTGGCTATTTCAAGAGGAAACAAACCACAAAGACAGAACTTAGAACTACATTATTTTGTCAAGTTTCAAGGAGCTAGCACAACCCGTGTTTGATTTAGACTTCCAAACACATCTATCTATATAGGAGGAAATAGAGTGAAACCTAAAAACTCAAACTGTTACTGGTAACGAGCACTTCATCCTAGAAGAGTGAATATTGGGCAGCTAAGTGGACTAAGTGAAGTGATCATTACCACAGAGATCATCAATGTCGGATGAAAAAAAATTTGCCGAGTATTCAGAAAACCAGTAGTATTTTGGAAGCTTGGAACACCTTTCCAATGAAGGTGTTTTACGCAGTCTTTGCTTGTGGCGATTTCAAGACGAAACAAACCACAAAGACAGAACTTAGAACTACTTTAGTTTGTCAAGGTTCAAGGAGCTATCACAAACCGTGTTTGATATAGACTTAAAAAACACATCTATCTGTATAGGAGGAAATAGAGTGAAACCTAAAAATTCAAACTGTTACTGGTAACGAACGCTTCATCCTAGAAGAGTGAAAATTGGGCAGCTAAGTGGACTTATTGAACTGATGATTACCACAGAGATCATCAAGTTCAGATGAAAAAAAATTTGCCGAGTATTCAGAAAACCAGTAGTATTTTGGAAGCTTGGAACACCTTTCCAATGAAGGTGTTTTACGCAGTCTTTGCTTGTGGCTATTTCAAGAGGAAACAAACCACAAAGACAGAACATAGAACTACTTTATTTTGTCAAGTTTCAAGGAGCTAGCAAAAACCGTGTTTGATTTAGACTTAAAAAACACATCTATCTGTATAGGAGGAAATAGAGTGAAACCTAAAAATTCAAACTGTACTGGTAACGAACTCTTCATCCTAGAAGAGTGAAAATAGGGCACCTAAGTGGACTTAGTGAAGTGATCATTACCACAGAGATCATCAAGGTCGGATGAAAAAAAATTTGCCGAGTATTCAGAAAACCAGTAGTTTTCTGGAAGCTTAGCACACCTTCCAATGAATGTGTTTTACGCAGTCTTTGCTTGTGCCTATTTCAAGAGGAAACAAACCACAAAGACAGAACTTAGAACTACTTTATTTTGTCAAGTTTCTAGGAGCTAGCACAATCCGTGTTTGATTTAGACTTAAAAAAGACATCTATCTGTATAGGAGGAAATAGAGTGAAACCTAAAAATTCAAACTGTTACTGGTAACGAACGCTTCATCCTAGAAGAGTGAAAATTGGGCAGCTAAGTGGACTTAGGAAGTGATCAACCACAGAGATCATCAAGGTCGGATGAAAAAAAATTTGCCGAGTACTCAGAAAACCAGTAGTTTTTTGGAAGCTTGGCACACCTTCCAATGAATGTGTTTTACGCAGTCTTTGCTTGTGCCTATTTCAAGAAAAAACAATCCACAAAGACAGAACTTAGAACTACTTTATTTTGTCAAGTTTCAAGGAGCTAGCACAAACCGTGTTTGATTTAGACTTCCAAACACATCTATCTATATAGGAGGAAATAGAGTGAAACCTAAAAACTCAAACTGTTACTGGTAACGAACACTTCATCCTAGAAGAGTGAATATTGGGCAGCTAAGTGGACTTAGTGAAGTGATCATTACCACAGAGATCATCAAGGTCGGATGAAAAAAAATTTGCCGAGTATTCAGAAAACCAGGAGTTGTTTGGAAGCTTGGCACACCTTTGCAATGAATGTGTTTTACGCAGTCTTTCCTTGTGGCTATTTCAAGAGGAAACAAACCACAAAGACAGAACTTAGAACTACTTTATTTTGTCAAGTTTCAAGGAGCTAGCACAAACCGTGTTTGATTTAGACTTAGAAAAGACATCTATCTGTATAGGAGGAAATAGAGTGAAACCTAAAAATTCAAACTGTTACTGGTAACGAACGCTTCATCCTAGAAGAGTGAAAATTGGGCAGCTAAGTGGACTTAGTGAACTGATCATAACCACAGAGATCATCAAGGTCGGATGAAAAAAAATTTGCCGAGTATTCAGAAAACCAGTAGTATTTTGGAAGCTTGGAACACCTTTCCAATGAAGGTGTTTTACGCAGTCTTTGCTTGTGGCTATTTCAAGACGAAACAAACCACAAAGACAGAAATTAGAACTACTTTATTTTGTCAAGATTCAAGGAGCTCGCACACACCGTGTTTGATTTAGACTTAAAAAACACATCTATCTATATAGGAGGAAATAGAGTGAAACCTAAAAATTCAAACTGTTACTGGTAACGAACGCTTCATCCTAGAAGAGTGAAAATTGGGCAGCTAAGTGGACTTATTGAACTGATGATTACCACAGATATCATCAAGTTCGGATGAAAAAAAATTTGCCGAGTATTCAGAAAACCAGTAGTATTTTGGAAGCTTGGAACACCTTTTCAATGAAGGTGTTTTACGCAGTCTTTGCTTGTGGCTATTTCAAGAGGAAACAAACCACAAAGACAGAACATAGAACTTCTTTATTTTGTCAAGTTTCAAGGAGCTAGCAAAAACCGTGTTTGATTTAGACTTAAAAAACACATCTATCTGTATAGGAGGAAATAGAGTGAAACCTAAAAATTCAAACTGTACTGGTAACGAACGCTTCATCCTAGAAGAGTGAAAATAGGGCACCTAAGTGGACTTAGTGAAGTGATCATTACCACAGAGATCATCAAGGTCGGATGAAAAAAAATTTGCCGAGTATTCAGAAAACCAGTAGTATTTTGGAAGCTTGGAACACCTTTCCAATGAAGGTGTTTAACGCAGTCCTTGCTTGTGGCTATTTCAAGAGGAAACAAACCACAAAGACAGAACTTAGAACTACTTTATTTTGTCAAGTTTCATGGAGCTAGCACAAACCGTGTTTGATTTAGACTTAAAAAACACATCTATCTGTATAGGTGGAAATAGAGTGAAACCTAAAAATTCAAACTGTTACTGGTAACGAACGCTTCATCCTAGAAGAGTGAAAATTGGGCAGCTAAGTGGACTTAGTGAAGTGATCATTAACACAGAGATCATCAAGGTCGGATGAAAAAAAATTTGCCGAGTATTCAGAAAACCAGTAATTTTTTGGAAGCTTGGCACACCTTTCCAATGAATGTTTTTCATGCATTCTTTGCTTGTGCCTATTTCAAGAGGAAACAAACAACAAAGACAGAACTTAGAACTACTTTATTTTGTCAAGTTTCAAGGAGCTAGCACAAACCGTGTTTGTTTTAGACTTCCAAACACATCTATCTATATAGGAGGAAATAGAGTGAAACCTAAAAACTCAAACTGTTACTGGTAACGATCACTTCATCCTAGAAGAGTGAATATTGGGCAGCTAAGTGGACTTAGTGAAGTGATCATTACCACAGAGATCATCAAGGTCGGATGAAAAAAAATTTGCCGAGTATTCAGAAAACCATTAGTTTTTTGGAAGCTTGGCACACCTTTGCAATGAATGTGTTTTAAGCAGTCTTTCCTTGTGGCTATTTCAAGAGGAAACAAACCAAAAAGACAGAACTTAGAACTACTTTATTTTGTCAAGTTTCAAGGAGCTAGCACAAACCGTGTTTGATTTAGACTTAAAAAAGAAATCTATCTGTATAGGAGGAAATAGAGTGAAACCTAAAAATTCAAACTGTTACTGGTAACGAACGCTTCATCCTAGAAGAGTGAAAATTGGGCACCTAAGTGGACTTAGTGAAGTGATCATTACCACAGATATCATCAAGGTTGGATGAAAAAAAATTTGCCGAGTATTCAGAAAACCAGTAGTTTTTTGGAAGCTTGGCACACCTTCCAATGAATGTGTTTTACGCAGTCTTTGCTTGTGCCTATTTCAACAGGAAACAAACCACAAAGACAGAACTTAGAACTACTTTATTTTGTCAAGTTTCAAGGAGCTAGCACAAACCGTGTTTGATTTAGACTTAAAAAAGACATCTATCTGTATAGGAGGAAATAGAGTGAAACCTAAAAATTCAAACTGTTACTGGTAACGAACGCTTCATCCTAGAAGAGTGAAAATTGGGCAGCTAAGGGGACTTAGTGAACTGATCATTACCACAGAGATCATCAAGGTCGGATGAAAAAAAATTTGCCGAGTATTCAGAAAACCAGTAGTATTTTGGCAGCTTGGAACACCTTTCCAACGAAGGTGTTTTACGCAGTCTTTGCTTGTGGCTATTTCAAGAGGAAACAAACCACAAAGACAGAACTTAGAACTACTTTATTTTGTCAAGTTTCAAGAAGCTAGCACAAACCGTGTTTGATATAGACTTCCAAACACATCTATCTATATAGGAGGAATAAAGTGAAACCTAAAAACTCAAACTGTTATTGGTAACGAACACCTCATCCTAGAAGAGTGAATATTGGGCAGCTAAGTGGACTTATTGAACTGATCATTACCACAGAGATCATCAAGGTCGGATGAAAAAAAATTTGCCGAGTATTCAGAAAACCAGTAGTATTTTGGAAGCTTGGAACACCTTTCCAACGAAGGTGTTTTACGCAGTCTTTGCTTGTGGCTATTTCAAGAGGAAACAAACCAAAAAGACAGAACTTAGAACTACTTTATTTTGTCAAGTTTCAAGGAGCTAGCACAAACCGTGTTTGATTTAGACTTAAAAAACACATCTATCTGTATAGGAGGAAATAGAGTGAAACCTAAAAATTCAAACTGTTACTGGTAACGAACGCTTCATCCTAGAAGAGTGAAAATTGGGCAGCTAAGTGGACTTAGTGAACTGATCATTACCACAGAGATCATCAAGGTCGGATGAAAAAAAAATTGCCGAGTATTCAGAAAACCAGTAGTATTTTGGAAGCTTTTAACAGCTTTCCAATGAAGGTGTTTTACGCAGTCTTTGATTGTGGCTATTTCAAGAGGAAACAAACCACAAAGACAGAACTTAGAACTACTTTATTTTGTCAAGTTTCAAGGAGCTAGCACAAACCGTGTTTGATTTAGACTTCCAAACACATCTATCTATATAGGAGGAAATAGAGTGAAACCTAAAAACTCAAACTGTTACTGGTAACGAACACTTCATCCTAGAAGAGTGAATATTGGGCAGCTAAGTGGACTTAGTGAAGTGATCATTATCACAAGATCATCAAGGTCGGATGAAAAAAAATTTGCCGAGTATTCAGAAAACCAGTAGTTTTTTGGAAACTTGGCACACCTTTCCAATGAATGTGTTTTACGCAGTCTTTGATTGTGCCTATTTCAAGAGGAAACAAACCACAAAGACAGAACTTAGAACTACGTTATTTTGTCAAGTTTCAAGGAGCTAGCACAACCCGTGTTTGATTTAGACTTCCAAACACATCTATCTATATAGGAGGAAATAGAGTGAAACCTAAAAACTCAAACTGTTACTGGTAACGAACGCTTCATCCTAGAAGAGTGAAAATTGGGCAGCTAAGTGGACTAAGTGAAGTGATCATTACCACAGAGATCATCAAGGTCGGATGAAAAAAAATTTGCCGAGTATTCAGAAAACCAGTAGTATTTGGAAGCTTGGAACACCTTTCCAATGAAGGTGTTTTACGCAGTCTTTGCTTGTGGCGATTTCAAGACGAAACAAACCACAAGACAGAACTTAGAACTACTTTAGTTTGTCAAGGTTCAAGGAGCTATCACAAACCGTGTTTGATATAGACTTAAAAAACACACCTATCTGTATAGGAGGAAATAGAGTGAAACCTAAAAATTCAAACTGTTACTGGTAACGAACGCTTCATCCTAGAAGAGTGAAAATTGGGCACCTAATTGGACTTAGTGAAGTGATCATTACCACAGAGATCATCAAGGTCGGATGAAAAAAAATTTGCCGAGTATTCAGAAAACCAGTAGTTTTTTGGAAGCTTAGCACACCTTCCAATGAATGTGTTTTGCGCAGTCTTTGCTTGTGCCTATTTCAAGAGGAAACAAACCACAAAGACAGAACTTAGAACTACTTTATTTTGTCAAGTTTCAAGGAGCTAGCACAAACCGTGTTTGATTTAGACTTCAAAAAGACATCTATCTGTATAGGAGGAAATAGAGTGAAACCTAAAAATTCAAACTGTTACTGGTAACGAACGCTTCATCCTAGAAGAGTGAAAATTGGGCAGCTAAGTGGACTTAGTGAACTGATCATTACCACAGAGATCATCAAGTTTGGATGAAAAAAAATTTGCCGAGTATTCAGAAAAGCAGTATTTTTTTTAAGCTTGGAACAGGTTTCCAATGAAGGTGTTTTACGCAGTCTTTGCTTGTGGCTATTTCAAGAGGAAACAAACCACAAAGACAGAACTTAGAACTACTTTATTTTGTCACTTTCAAGGAGCTAGCACAAACCGTGTTTGATTTAGACTTCCAAACACATCTATCTATATAGGAGGAAATAGAGTGAAACCTAAAAACTCAAACTGTTACTGGTAACGAACACTTCATCCTAGAAGAGTGAATATTGGGCAGCTAAGTGGACTAAGTGAAGTGATCATTACCACAGAGATCATCAAGGTCGGATGAAAAATAATTTGCCGAGTATTCAGAAAACCAGTTGTTGTTTGGAAGCTTGGCACACCTTTGCAATGAATGTGTTTTACGCAGTCTTTCCTTGTGGCTATTTCAAGAGGAAACAAACCACAAGGACAGAACTTAGAACTACTTTATTTTGTCAAGTTTCAAGGAGCTAGCACAAACCGTGTTTGATTTAGACTTAGAAAAGACATCTATCTGTATAGGAGGAAATAGAGTGAAACCTAAAAATTCAAACTGTTACTGGTAACGAACGCTTCATCCTAGAAGAGTGAAAATTGGGCAGCTAAGTGGACTTAGTGAACTGATCATTACCACAGAGATCATCAAGGTCGGATGAAAAAAATTTGCCGAGTATTCAGAAAAGCAGTAGTATTTTGGAAGCTTGGAACACCTTTCCAATGAAGGTGTTTTACGCAGTCTTTGCTCTTGGCTATTTCAAGAGGAAACAAACCACAAAGACAGAACTTAGAACTACTTTATTTTGTCAAGTTTCAAGGAGCTAGCACAAACCGTGTTTGATTTAGACTTAAAAAAGACATCTATCTGTATTGGAGGAAATAGAGTGAAACCTAAATATTCAAACTGTTACTGGTAACGAGCGCTTCATCCTAGAAGAGTGAAAATTGGGCAGCTAAGTGGACTTAGTGAACTGATCATTACCACAGAGATCATCAAGGTCGGATGAAAAAAAATTTGCCGATTATTCAGAAAACCTGTAGTATTTTGGAAGCTTGAAACACCTTTCCAATGAAGGTGTTTTACGCAGTCTTTGCTTGTGGCTATTTCAAGAGGAAACAAACCACAAAGACAGAACTTAGAACTACTTTATTTTGTCAAGTTTCAAGGAGCTAGCACAAACCGTGTTTGATTTAGACTTAGAAAAGACATCTATCTGTATAGGAGGAAATAGAGTGAAACCTAAAAATTCAAACTGTTACTGGTAACGAACGCTTCATCCTAGAAGAGTGAAAATTGGGCAGCTAAGTGGACTTAGTGAACTGATCATTACCACAGAGATCATCAAGGTCGGATGAAAAAAATTTGCCGAGTATTCAGAAAACCAGTAGTTTTTTGGAAGCTTAGCACACCTTGAAATGAATGTGTTTTACGCAGACTTTGCTTGAGCCTATTTCAAGAGGAAACAAACCACAAAGACAGAACTTAGAACTACTTTATTTTGTCAAGTTTCAAGGAGCTAGCACAAACCGTGTTTGATTTAGACTTAAAAAACACATCTATCTGTATAGGAAGAAATAGAGTGAAACCTAAAAAGTCAAACTGTTACTGGTAACGAACGCTTCATCCTAGAAGAGTGAAAATTGGGCAGCTAAGTGGACTTAGTGAAGTGATCATTACCACAGAGATCATCAAGGTCGGATGAAAAAAAATCGCCGAGTATTCAGAAAACCAGTAGTTTTTTGGAAGCTTGGAACACCTTTCAATGAATGTGTTTTACGCAGTCTTTGCTTGTGGCTATTTCAAGAGGAAACAAACCACAAAGACAGAACTTAGAACTACATTATTTTGTCAAGTTTCAAGGAGCTGGCACAACCCGTGTTTGATTTAGACTTCCAAACACATCTATCTATATAGGAGGAAATAGAGTGAAACCTAAAAACTCAAACTGTTACTGGTAACGAGCACTTCATCCTAGAAGAGTGAATATTGGGCAGCTAAGTGGACTAAGTGAAGTGATCATTACCACAGAGATCATCAATGTCGGATGAAAAAAAATTTGCCGAGTATTCAGAAAACCAGTAGTATTTTGGAAGCTTGGAACACCTTTCCAATGAAGGTGTTTTACGCAGTCTTTGCTTGTGGCGATTTCAAGACGAAACAAACCACAAAGACAGAACTTAGAACTACTTTAGTTTGTCAAGGTTCAAGGAGCTATCACAAACCGTGTTTGATATAGACTTAAAAAACACATCTATCTGTATAGGAGGAAATAGAGTGAAACCTAAAAATTCAAACTGTTACTGGTAACGAACGCTTCATCCTAGAAGAGTGAAAATTGGGCAGCTAAGTGGACTTATTGAACTGATGATTACCACAGAGATCATCAAGTTCAGATGAAAAAAAATTTGCCGAGTATTCAGAAAACCAGTAGTATTTCGGAAGCTTGGAACACCTTTCCAATGAAGGTGTTTTACGCAGTCTTTGCTTGTGGCTATTTCAAGAGGAAACAAACCACAAAGACAGAACATAGAACTACTTTATTTTGTCAAGTTTCAAGGAGCTAGCAAAAACCGTGTTTGATTTAGACTTAAAAAACACATCTATCTGTATAGGAGGAAATAGAGTGAAACCTAAAAATTCAAACTGTACTGGTAACGAACTCTTCATCCTAGAAGAGTGAAAATAGGGCACCTAAGTGGACTTAGTGAAGTGATCATTACCACAGAGATCATCAAGGTCGGATGAAAAAAAATTTGCCGAGTATTCAGAAAACCAGTAGTTTTCTGGAAGCTTAGCACACCTTCCAATGAATGTGTTTTACGCAGTCTTTGCTTGTGCCTATTTCAAGAGGAAACAAACCACAAAGACAGAACTTAGAACTACTTTATTTTGTCAAGTTTCTAGGAGCTAGCACAATCCGTGTTTGATTTAGACTTAAAAAAGACATCTATCTGTATAGGAGGAAATAGAGTGAAACCTAAAAATTCAAACTGTTACTGGTAACGAACGCTTCATCCTAGAAGAGTGAAAATTGGGCAGCTATGTGGACTTAGGAAGTGATCATTACCACAGAGATCATCAAGGTCGGATGAAAAAAAATTTGCCGAGTACTCAGAAAACCAGTAGTTTTTTGGAAGCTTGGCACACCTTCCAATGAATGTGTTTTACGCAGTCTTTGCTTGTGCCTATTTCAAGAAAAAACAATCCACAAAGACAGAACTTAGAACTACTTTATTTTGTCAAGTTTCAAGGAGCTAGCACAAACCGTGTTTGATTTAGACTTCCAAACACATCTATCTATATAGGAGGAAATAGAGTGAAACCTAAAAACTCAAACTGTTACTGGTAACGAACACTTCATCCTAGAAGAGTGAATATTGGGCAGCTAAGTGGACTTAGTGAAGTGATCATTACCACAGAGATCATCAAGGTCGGATGAAAAAAATTTGCCGAGTATTCAGAAAACCAGTAGTTGTTTGGAAGCTTGGCACACCTTTGCAATGAATGTGTTTTACGCAGTCTTTCCTTGTGGCTATTTCAAGAGGAAACAAACCACAAAGACAGAACTTAGAACTACTTTATTTTGTCAAGTTTCAAGGAGCTAGCACAAACCGTGTTTGATTTAGACTTAGAAAAGACATCTATCTGTATAGGAGGAAATAGAGTGAAACCTAAAAATTCAAACTGTTACTGGTAACGAACGCTTCATCCTAGAAGAGTGAAAATTGGGCAGCTAAGTGGACTTAGTGAACTGATCATAACCACAGAGATCATCAAGGTCGGATGAAAAAAAATTTGCCGAGTATTCAGAAAACCAGTAGTATTTTGGAAGCTTGGAACACCTTTCCAATGAAGGTGTTTTACGCAGTCTTTGCTTGTGGCTATTTCAAGAGGAAACAAACCACAAAGACAGAAATTAGAACTACTTTATTTTGTCAAGATTCAAGGAGCTCGCACACACCGTGTTTGATTTAGACTTAAAAAACACATCTATCTATATAGGAGGAAATAGAGTGAAACCTAAAAATTCAAACTGTTAGTGGTAACGAACGCTTCATCCTAGAAGAGTGAAAATTGGGCAGCTAAGTGGACTTATTGAACTGATGATTACCACAGATATCATCAAGTTCGGATGAAAAAAAATTTGCCGAGTATTCAGAAAACCAGTAGTATTTTGGAAGCTTGGAACACCTTTCCAATGAAGGTGTTTTACGCAGTCTTTGCTTGTGGCTATTTCAAGAGGAAACAAACCACAAAGACAGAACATAGAACTTCTTTATTTTGTCAAGTTTCAAGGAGCTAGCAAAAACCGTGTTTGATTTAGACTTAAAAAACACCTCTATCTGTATAGGAGGAAATAGAGTGAAACCTAAAAATTCAAACTGTACTGGTAACGAACGCTTCATCCTAGAAGAGTGAAAATAGGGCACCTAAGTGGACTTAGTGAAGTGATCATTACCACAGAGATCATCAAGGTCGGATGAAAAAAAATTTGCCGAGTATTCAGAAAACCAGTAGTATTTTGGAAGCTTGGAACACCTTTCCAATGAAGGTGTTTTACGCAGTCCTTGCTTGTGGCTATTTCAAGAGGAAACAAACCACAAAGACAGAACTTAGAACTACTTTATTTTGTCAAGTTTCATGGAGCTAGCACAAACCGTGTTTGATTTAGACTTAAAAAACACATCTATCTGTATAGGTGGAAATAGAGTGAAACCTAAAAATTCAAACTGTTACTGGTAACGAACGCTTCATCCTAGAAGAGTGAAAATTGGGCATCTAAGTGGACTTAGTGAAGTGATCATTAACACAGAGATCATCAAGGTCGGATGAAAAAAAATTTGCCGAGTATTCAGAAAACCAGTAATTTTTTGGAAGCTTGGCACACCTTTCCAATGAATGTTTTTCATGCAGTCTTTGCTTGTGCCTATTTCAAGAGGAAACAAACAACAAAGACAGAACTTAGAACTACTTTATTTTGTCAAGTTTCAAGGAGCTAGCACAAACCGTGTTTGTTTTAGACTTCCAAACACATCTATCTATATAGGAGGAAATAGAGTGAAACCTAAAAACTCAAACTGTTACTGGTAACGATCACTTCATCCTAGAAGAGTGAATATTGGGCAGCTAAGTGGACTTAGTGAAGTGATCATTACCACAGAGATCATCAAGGTCGGATGAAAAAAAATTTGCCGAGCATTCAGAAAACCAGTAGTTTTTTGGAAGCTTGGCACACCTTTGCAATGAATGTGTTTTAAGCAGTCTTTCCTTGTGGCTATTTCAAGAGGAAACAAACCACAAAGACAGAACTTAGAACTACTTTATTTTGTCAAGTTTCAAGGAGCTAGCACAAACCGTGTTTGATTTAGACTTAAAAAAGAAATCTATCTGTATAGGAGGAAATAGAGTGAAACCTAAAAATTCAAACTGTTACTGGTAACGAACGCTTCATCCTAGAAGAGTGAAAATTGGGCACCTAAGTGGACTTAGTGAAGTGATCATTACCACAGAGATCATCAAGGTTGGATGAAAAAAAATTTGCCGAGTATTCAGAAAACCAGTAGTTTTTTGGAAGCTTGGCACACCTTCCAATGAATGTGTTTTACGCAGTGTTTGCTTGTGCCTATTTCAACAGGAAACAAACCACAAAGACAGAACTTAGAACTACTTTATTTTGTCAAGTTTCAAGGAGCTAGCACAAACCGTGTTTGATTTAGACTTAAAAAAGACATCTATCTGTATAGGAGGAAATAGAGTGAAACCTAAAAATTCAAACTGTTACTGGTAACGAACGCTTCATCCTAGAAGAGTGAAAATTGGGCAGCTAAGGGGACTTAGTGAACTGATCATTACCACAGAGATCATCAAGGTCGGATGAAAAAAAATTTGCCGAGTATTCAGAAAACCAGTAGTATTTTGGCAGCTTGGAACACCTTTCCAACGAAGGTGTTTTACGCAGTCTTTGCTTGTGGCTATTTCAAGAGGAAACAAACCACAAAGACAGAACTTAAAACTACTTTATTTTGTCAAGTTTCAAGAAGCTAGCACAAACCGTGTTTGATATAGACTTCCAAACACATCTATCTATATAGGAGGAAGTAAAGTGAAACCTAAAAACTCAAACTGTTATTGGTAACGAACACTTCATCCTAGAAGAGTGAATATTGGGCAGCTAAGTGGACTTATTGAACTGATCATTACCACAGAGATCATCAAGGTCGGATGAAAAAAAATTTGCCGAGTATTCAGAAAACCAGTAGTATTTTGGAAGCTTGGAACACCTTTCCAACGAAGGTGTTTTACGCAGTCTTTGCTTGTGGCTATTTCAAGAGGAAACAAACCAAAAAGACAGAACTTAGAACTACTTTATTTTGTCAAGTTTCAAGGAGCTAGCACAAACCGTGTTTGATTTAGACTTAAAAAACACATCTATCTGTATAGGAGGAAATAGAGTGAAACCTAAAAATTCAAACTGTTACTGGTAACGAACGCTTCATCCTAGAAGAGTGAAAATTGGGCAGCTAAGTGGACTTAGTGAACTGATCATTACCACAGAGATCATCAAGGTCGGATGAAAAAAAAATCGCCGAGTATTCAGAAAACCAGTAGTATTTTGGAAGCTTGGAACAGCTTTCCAATGAAGGTGTTTTACGCAGTCTTTGATTGTGGCTATTTCAAGAGGAAACAAACCACAAAGACAGAACTTAGAACTACTTTATTTTGTCAAGTTTCAAGGAGCTAGCACAAACCGTGTTTGATTTAGACTTCCAAACACATCTATCTATATAGGAGGAAATAGAGTGAAACCTAAAAACTCAAACTGTTACTGGTAACGAACACTTCATCCTAGAAGAGTGAATATTGGGCAGCTAAGTGGACTTAGTGAAGTGATCATTATCACAAGATCTTCAAGGTCGGATGAATAAAAATTTGCCGAGTATTCAGAAAACCAGTAGTTTTTTGGAAACTTGGCACACCTTTCCAATGAATGTGTTTTACGCAGTCTTTGATTGTGCCTATTTCAAGAGGAAACAAACCACAAAGACAGAACTTAGAACTACGTTATTTTGTCAAGTTTCAAGGAGCTAGCACAACCCGTGTTTGATTTAGACTTCCAAACACATCTATCTATATAGGAGGAAATAGAGTGAAACCTAAAAACTCAAACTGTTACTGGTAACGAACACTTCATCCTAGAAGAGTGAAAATTGGGCAGCTAAGTGGACTTAGTGAACTGATCATTACCACAGAGATCATCAACGTCGGATGAAAAAAAATTTGCCGAGTATTCAGAAAACCAGTAGTATTTTGGAAGCTTGGAACACCATTCCAATGAAGGTGTTTTACGCCGTCTTTGCTTGTGGCTATTTCAAGAGGAAACAAACCACAAAGACAGAACTTAGAACTATTTTATTTTGTCAAGTTTCATGGAGCTAGCACAAACCGTGTTTGATTTAGACTTAAAAAACACATCTATCTGTATAGGAGGAAATAGAGTGAAACCTAAAAATTCAAACTGTTACTGGTAACGAACGCTTCATCCTAGAAGAGTGAAAATTGGGAAGCTAAGTGGACTTAGTGAAGTGATCATTAACACAGAGATCATCAAGGTCGGATGAAAAAAAATTTGCCGAGTATTCAGAAAACCAGTAGTTTTTTGGAAGCTTGGCACACCTTTGCAATGAATGTGTTTTACGCAGTCTTTCCTTGTGCCTATTTCAAGAGGAAACAAACCACAAAGACAGAACTTAGAACTACTTTATTTTGTCAAGTTTCAAGGAGCTAGCACAAACCGTGTTTGATTTAGACTTAAAAAAGACATCTATCTGTATAGGAGGAAATAGAGTGAAACCTAAAAATTCAAACTGTTACTGGTAACGAACGCTTCATCCTAGAAGAGTGAAAATTGTGCAGCTAAGTGGACTTATTGAACTGATCATTACCACAGAGATCATCAAGGTCGGATGAAAAAAAATTTGCCGAGTATTCAGAAAACAAGTAGTATTTTGGAAGCTGGGAACACCTTTCCAATGAAGGTGTTTTACGCAGTCTTTCCTTGTGGCTATTTCAAGAGGAAACAAACCAAAAACACAGAACTTAGAACTACTTTATTTTGTCAAGTTTCAAGGAGCTAGCACAAACCGTGTTTGATTTAGACTTAAAAAACACATCTATCTGTATAGGAGGAAATAGAGTGAAACCTAAAAATTCAAACTGTTACTGGTAACGAACGCTTCATCCTAGAAGAGTGAAAATTGGGCAGCTAAGTGGACTTAGTGAACTGATCATTACCACAGAGATCATCAAGGTCGGATGAAAAACATTTGCCGAGTATTCAGAAAACCAGTAGTTTTTTGGAAGCTTGGCACACCTTTGCAATGAATGTGTTTTACGCAGTCTTTCCTTGTGCCTATTTCAAGAGGAAACAAACCACAAAGACAGAACTTAGAACTACTTTATTTTGTCAAGTTTCAAGGAGCTAGCACAAACCGTGTTTGATTTAGACTTAAAAAAGACATCTATCTGTATAGGAGGAAATAGAGTGAAACCTAAAAATTCAAACTGTTACTGGTAACGAACGCTTCATCCTAGAAGAGTGAAAATTGGGCAGCTAAGTGGACTTAGTGAACTGATCATTACCACAGAGATCATCAAGGTCGGATGAAAAAAAATTTGCCGAGTATTCAGAAAACCAGTAGTATTTTGGAAGCTTAGAAACCTTTCCAATGAAGGTGTTTTACGCAGTCTTTGCTTGTGGCTATTTCAAGAGAAACAAAACAAAAAGACAGAACTTAGAACTACTTTATTTTGTCAAGTTTCAAGGAGCGAGCACAAACCATGTTTGATGTAGATTTCCAAACACATCTATCTATATAGGAGGAAATAGAGTGAAACCTAAAAACTCAAACTGTTACTGGTAACGAACACTTCATCCTAGAAGAGTGAATATTGTGCAGCTAAGTGGACTTAGTGAAGTGATCATTATCACAGAGATCATCAAGGTCGGATGAAAAAAAATTTGCCGAGTATTCAGAAAACCAGTAGGTTTTTGGAAGCTTGGCACACCTTTCCAATGAATGTGTTTTACGCAGTCTTTCCTTGTGCCTATTTCAAGAGGAAACAAACCACAAAGACAGAACTTAGAACTACTTTATTTTGTCAAGTTTCAAAGAGCTAGCACAAACCGTGTTTGATTTAGACTTAAAAAACACATCTATCTGTATAGAGGAAATAGAGTGAAACCTAAAAATTCAAACTGTTACTGGTAACGAACGCTTCATCCTAGAAGAGTGAAAATTGGGCAGCTAAGTGGACTTAGTGAACTGATCATTACCACAGAGATCATCAAGGTCGGATGAAAAAAAATTTGCCGAGTATTCAGAAAACCAGTAGTATTTTGGAAGCTTGGAACACCTTTCCAATGAAGGTGTTTTACGCAGTCTTTGCTTGTGTCTATTTCAAGAGGAAACAAACCACAAAGACAGAACTTAGAACTACTTTATTTTGTCAAGTTTCAAGGAGCTAGCACAAACCGTGCTTGATTTAGACTTCCAAACACATCTATCTATATAGGAGGAAATAGAGTGAAACCTAAAAACTCAAACTGTTACTGGTAACGAACACTTCATCCTAGAAGAGTGAATATTGGGCAGCTAAGTGAACTTAGTGAAGTTATCATTATCACAGAGATCAAAAGGTCGGATGAAAAAAAATTTGCCGAGTATTCAGAAAACCAGTAGTTTTTTTTAAGCTTGGCACACCTTTCCAATGAATGTGTTTTACGCAGTCTTTGATTGTGCCTATTTCAAGAGGAAACAAACCACAAAGACAGAACTTAGAACTACTTTATTTTGTCAAGTTTCAAGGAGCTAGCACAACCCGTGTTTAATTAGGCTTCCAAACACATCTATCTATATAGGAGGAAATAGAGTGAAACCTAAAAACTCAAACTGTTACTGGTAACGAACACTTCATCCTAGAAGAGTGAATATTGGGCAGCTAAGTGGACTTAGTGAAGTGATCATTACCACAGAGATCATCAATGTCGGATGAAAAAACATTTGCCGAGTATTCAGAAAACCAGTAGTTTTTTGGAAGCTTGGCACACCTTTGCAATGAATGTGTTTTACGCAGTCTTTCCTTGTGCCTATTTTAAGAGGAAACAAACCACAAAGACAGAACTTAGAACTACTTTATTTTGTCAAGTTTCAAGGAGCTAGCACAAACCGTGTTTGATTTAGACTTAAAAAAGACATCTATCTGTATAGGAGGAAATAGAGTGAAACCTAAAAATTCAAACTGTTACTGGTAACGAACGCTTCATCCTAGAAGAGTGAAAATTGGGCAGCTAAGTGGACTTAGTGAACTGATCATTACCACAGAGATCATCAAGGTCGGATGAAAAAAAATTTGCCGAGTATTCAGAAAACCAGTAGTATTTTGGAAGCTTGGAAACCTTTCAAATGAAGGTGTTTTACGCAGTCTTTGCTTGTGGCTATTTCAAGAGAAAACAAAACAAAAAGACAGAACTTAGAACTACTTTATTTTGTCAAGTTTCAAGGAGCGAGCACAAACCGTGTTTGATGTAGATTTCCAAACACATCTATCTATATAGGAGGAAATAGAGTGAAACCTAAAAACTCAAACTGTTACTGGTAACGAACACTTCATCCTAGAAGAGTGAATATTGTGCAGCTAAGTGGACTTAGTGAAGTGATCATTATCACAGAGATCATCAAGGTCGGATGAAAAAAAATTTGCCGAGTATTCAGAAAACCAGTAGTTTTTTGGAAGCTTGGTACACCTTCGAATGAATGTGTTTTACGCAGTCTTTGCTTGTGTCTATTTCAAGAGGAAACAAACCACAAAGACAGAACTTAGAACTACATTATTTTGTCAAGTTTCAAGGAGCTAGCACAAACCGTGTTTGATTTAGACTTCCAAACACATCTATCTATATAGGAAGAAATAGAGTGAAACCTAAAAACTCAAACTGTTACTGGTAACGAACGCTTCATCCTAGAAGAGTGAAAATTGGGCAGCTAAGTGGACTTAGTGAACTGATCATTACCACAGAGATCATCAAGGACGGATGAAAAAAAATTGGCCGAGTATTCAGAAAACCAGTAGTATTTTGGAAGCTTGGAACACCTTTCCAATGAAGGTGTTTTACGCAGTCTTTGCTTGTGGCTATTTCAAGAGGAAACAAACCACATAGACAGAACTTAGAACTACTTTATTTTGTCAAGTTTCAAGGAGCTAGCACAAACCGTGTTTGATTTAGACTTCCAAACACATCTATCTATATAGGAGGAAATAGAGTGAAACCTAAAAACTCAAACTGTTACTGGTAACGAACACTTCATCCTAGAAGAGTGAATATTGGGCAGCAAAGTGGACTTAGTGAAGTTATCATTATCACAGTGATCATCAAGGTCGGATGAAAAAAAATTTGCCGAGTATTCAGAAAACCATTAGTTTTTTTTAAGCTTGGCACACCTTTCCAATGAATGTGTTTTACGCATTCTTTGATTGTGCCTATTTCAAGAGGAAACAAACCACAAAGACAGAACTTAGAACTACTTTATTTTGTCAAGTTTCAAGGAGCTAGCACAACCCGTGTTTGATTTAGACTTCCAAACACATCTATCTATATAGGAGGAAATAGAGTGAAACCTAAAAACTCAAACTGTTACTGGTAACGAACACTTCATCCTAGAAGAGTGAATATTGGGCAGCTAAGTGGACTTAGTGAAGTGATCATTACCACAGAGATCATCAAGGTCGGATGAAAAAAAATTTGCCGAGTATTCAGAAAACCAGTAGTTTTTTGGAAGCTTGGCACACCTTTGCAATGAATGTGTTTTACGCAGTCTTTGCTTGTGGCTATTTCAAGAGGAAACAAACCACAAAGACAGAACTTAGAACTACTTTATTTTGTCAAGTTTCAAGGAGCTAGCACAAACCGTGTTTGATTTAGACTTAAAAAGACATCTATCTGTATAGGAGGAAATAGAGTGAAACCTAAAAATTCAAACTGTTACTGGTAACGAACGCTTCATCCTAGAAGAGTGAAAATTGGGCAGCTAAGTGGACTTAGTGAACTGATCATTACCACAGAGATCATCAAGGTCGGATGAAAAAAATTTGCCGAGTATTCAGAAAACCAGTAGTATTTTGGAAGCTTGGAACACCTTTCCAATGAAGGTGTTTTACGCAGTCTTTGCTTGTGGCTATTTCAAGTGGAAACAAACCACAAAGACAGAACGTAGAACTACTTTATTTTGTCAAGTTTCAAGGAGCTAGCACAAACCGTGTTTGATTTAGACTTAAAAAACACATCTATCTGTATAGGAGGAAATAGAGTGAAACCTAAAAATTAAAACTGTTACTGGTAACGAACGCTTCATCCTAGAAGAGTGAAAATTGGGCAGCTAAGTGGACTTAGTGCACTGATCATTACCACAGAGATCATCAAGGTCGGATGAAAAAAAATTTGCCGAGTATTCAGAAAACCGGTAGTATTTTGGAAGATTGGAACACCTTTCCAATGAAGGTGTTTTATGCAGTCTTTGCTTGTGGCTATTTCAAGAGGAAACAAACCACAAAGACAGAACTTAGAACTACTTTATTTTGTCAAGTTTTAAGGAGCTAGCACAAACCGTGTTTGATTTAGACTTCCAAACACATCTATCTATATAGGAGGAAATAGAGTGAAACCTAAAAACTCAAACTGTTACTGGTAACGAACACTTCATCCTAGAAGAGTGAATATTGGGCAGCTAAGTGGACTTAGTGAAGTGATCATTATCACAGAGATCATCAAGGTCGGATGAAAAAAAATTTGCCGAGTATTCAGAAAACCAGTAGGTTTTTGGAAGCTTGGCACACCTTTCCAATGAATGTGTTTTACGCAGTATTTCCGTGTGCCTATTTCAAGAGGAAACAAACCACAAAGACAGAACTTAGAACTACTTTATTTTGTCAAGTTTCAAGGAGCTAGCACAAACCGTGTTTGATTTAGACTTAAAAAAGTCATCTATCTGTATAGGAGGAAATAGAGTGAAACCTAAAAATTCAAACTGTTACTGGTAACGAACGCTTCATCCTAGAAGAGTGAAAATTGGGCAGCTAAGTGGACTTAGTGAAGTGATCATTACCACAGAGATCATCAAGGTCGGATGAAAAAAAATTTGCCGAGTATTCAGAAAACCAGTAGTATTTTGGAAGCTTGGAACACCTTTCCAATGAAGGTGTTTTACGCAGTCTTTGCTTGTGGCTATTTCAAGAGGAAACAAACCACAAAGACAGAACTTAGAACTACTTTATTTTGTCAAGTTTCAAGGAGCTAGCACAAACCGTGTTTGATTTAGACTTAAAAAAACACATCTATCTGTATAGGAGGAAATAGAGTGAAACCTAAAAATTCAAACTGTTACTGGTAACGAACGCTTCATTCTAGAAGAGTGAAAATTGGGCAGCTAAGTGGAATTAGTGAAGTGATCATTAACACAGAGATCATCAAGGTCGGATGAAAAAAAATTTGCCGAGTATTCAGAAAACCAGTAGTTTTTTGGAAGCTTGGTACACCTTCCAATGAATGTGTTTTACGCAGTCTTTGCTTGTGTCTATTTCAAGAGGAAACAAACCACAAAGGCAGATCTTAGAACTACTTTATTTTGTCAAGTTTCAAGGAGCTAGCACAAACTGTGTTTGATTTAGACTTCCAAACAAATCTATCTATATAGGAGGAAATAGAGTGAAACCTAAAAACTCAAACTGTTACTGGTAACGAACCCTTCATCCAAGAAGAGTGAATATTGGGCAGCTAAGTGGACTTAGTGAAGTGATCATTACCACAGAGATCATCAAGGTCGGATGAAAAAAAATTTGCCGAGTATTCAGAAAACCAGTAGTTTTTTGGAAGCTTGGCACACCTTTGCAATGAATGTGTTTTACGCAGTCTTTGCTTGTGGCTATTTCAAGAGGAAACAAACCACAAAGACAGAACTTAGAACTACTTTATTTTGTCAAGTTTCAAGGAGCTAGCACACACCGTGTTTGATATAGACTTAAAAAAGACATCTATCTGTATAGGAGGAAATAGAGTGAAACCTAAAAATTCAAACTGTTACTGGTAACGATCACTTCATCCTAGAAGAGTGAATATTGGGCAGCTAAGTGGACTTAGTGAAGTGATCATTACCACAGAGATCATCAAGGTCGGATGAAAAAAAATTTGCCGAGTATTCAGAAAACCAGTAGTTTTTTGGAAGCTTGGCACACCTTTGCAATGAATGTGTTTTACGCAGTCTTTCCTTGTGGCTATTTCAAAAAAAAACAAACCACAAAGACAGAACTTAGAACTACTTTATTTTGTCAAGTTTCAAGGAGCTAGCACAAACCGTGTTTGATTTAGACTTAAAAAAGAAATCTATCTGTATAGGAGGAAATAGAGTGAAACCTAAAAATTCAAACTGTTACTGGTAACGAACACTTCATTCTAGAAGAGTGAAAATTGGGCACCAAAGTGGACTTAGTGAAGTCATCATTACCACAGAGATCATCAAGGTCGGATGAAAAAAAATTTGCCGAGTATTCAGAAAACCAGTAGTTTTTTGGAAGCTTGGCACACCTTCCAATGAATGTGTTTTACGCAGTCTTTGCTTGTGCCTATTTCAACAGGAAACAAACCACAAAGACAGAACTTAGAACTACTTTATTTTGTCAAGTTTCAAGGAGCTAGCACAAACCGTGTTTGATTTAGACTTAAAAAAGAAATCTATCTGTATAGGAGGAAATAGAGTGAAACCTAAAAATTCAAACTGTTACTGGTAACGAACGCTTCATCCTAGAAGAGTGAAAATTGGGCACCTAAGTGGACTTAGTGAAGTCATCATTACCACAGAGATCATCAAGGTCGGATGAAAAAAAATTTGCCGAGTATTCAGAAAACCAGTAGTTCTTTGGAAGCTTGGCACACCTTTCCAATGAATGTGTTTTACGCAGTCTTTCCTTGTGCCTATTTCAAGAGGAAACAAACCACAAAGACAGAACTTAGAACTACTTTATTTTGTCAAGTTTCAAGGAGCTAGCACAAACCGTGTTTGATTTAGACTTAAAAAATACATCTATCTGTATAGGAGGAAATAGAGTGAAACCTAAAAATTCAAACTGTTACTGGTAACGAACGCTTCATCCTGGAAGAGTGAAAATTGGGCAGCTAAGTGAACTTAGTGAAGTCATCATTACCACAGAGATCATCAAGGTCGGATGAAAAAAAATTTGTCGAGTATTCAGAAAACCAATAGTTTTTTGGAAGCTTGGCACACCTTCCAATGAATGTGTTTTACGCAGTCTTTGCTTGTGGCTATTTCAAGAGGAAACAAACCACAAAGACAGAACTTAGAACTACTTTATTTTGTCAAGTTTCAAGGAGCTAGCACAAACCGTGTTTGATTTAGACTTCCAAACACATCTATCTATATAGGAGGAAATAGAGTGAAACCTAAAAACTCAAACTGTTATTGGTAACGAACACTTCATCCTAGAAGAGTGAATATTGGGCAGCTAAGTGGACTTAGTGAAGTGATCATTACCACAGAGATCATCAAGGTCGGATGAAAAAAAATTTGCCGAGTATTCAGAAAACCAGTAGTTTTTTGGAAGCTTGGCACACCTTCCAATGAATGCGTTTTACACAGTCTTTGCTTGTTCCTATTTCAAGAGGAAACAAACAACAAAGACAGAACTTAGAACTACTTTATTTTGTCAAGTTTCAAGGAGCTAGCACAAACCGTGTTTGATTTAGACTTCCAAACACATCTATCTATATAGGAGGAAATAGAGTGAAACCTAAAAACTCAAACTGTTACTGGTAACGAACGCTTCATCCTAGAAGAGTGAAAATTGGGCACCTAAGTGGACTTAGTGAAGTCATCATTACCACAGAGATTATCAAGGTCGGATGAAAAAAAATTTGCCGAGTATTCAGAAAACCAGTAGTTTTTTGGAAGCTTGGCACACCTTCCAATGAATGTGTTTTACGCAGTCTTTGCTTGTGCCTATTTCAACAGGAAACAAACCACAAAGACAGAACTTAGAACTACTTTATTTTGTCAAGTTTCAAGGAGCTAGCACAAACCGTGTTTGATTTAGACTTAAAAAACACATCTATCTGTATAGGAGGAAATAGAGTGAAACCTAAAAATTCAAACTGTTACTGGTAACGAACGCTTCATTCTAGAAGAGTGAAAATTGGGCAGCTAAGTGGAATTAGTGATGTGATCATTAACACAGAGATCATCAAGGTCGGATGAAAAAAAATTTGCCGAGTATTCAGAAAACCAGTAGTTTTTTGGAAGCTTGGTACACCTTCCAATGAATGTGTTTTACGCAGTCTTTGCTTGTGTCTATTTCAAGAGGAAACAAACCACAAAGGCAGATCTTAGAACTACTTTATTTTGTCAAGTTTCAAGGAGCTAGCACAAACTGTGTTTGATTTAGACTTCCAAACAAATCTATCTATATAGGAGGAAATAGAGTGAAACCTAAAAACTCAAACTGTTACTGGTAACGAACACTTCATCCAAGAAGAGTGAATATTGGGCAGCTAAGTGGACTTAGTGAAGTGATCATTACCACAGAGATCATCAAGGTCGGATGAAAAAAAATTTGCCGAGTATTCAGAAAACCAGTAGTTTTTTGGAAGCTTGGCACACCTTTGCAATGAATGTGTTTTACGCAGTCTTTGCTTGTGGCTATTTCAAGAGGAAACAAACCACAAAGACAGAACTTAGAACTACTTTATTTTGTCAAGTTTCAAGGAGCTAGCAGAAACCGTGTTTGATTTAGACTTAAAAAAGACATCTATTTGTATAGGAGGAAATAGAGTGAAACCTAAAAATTTAAACTGTTACTGGTAACGAACGCTTCATCCTAGAAGAGTGAAAATTGGGCAGCTAAGTGGACTTAGTGAACTGATCATTACCACAGAGATCATCAAGGTCGGATGAAAAAAAATTTGCCGAGTATTCAGAAAACCAGTAGTATTTTGGAAGCTTGGAACACTTTTCCAACGAAGGTGTTTTACGCAGTCTTTGCTTGTGGCTATTTCAAGAGGAAACAAACCACAAAGACAGAACTTAGAACTACTTTATTTTGTCAAGTTTCAAGGAGCTAGCACAAACCGTGTATGATTTAGACTTAAAAAACACATCTATCTGTATAGGAGGAAATAGAGTGAAACCTAAAAATTCAAACTGTTACTGGTAACGAACGCTTCATCCTAGAAGAGTGAAAATTGGGCAGCTAAGTGGACTTAGTGAACTGATCATTACCACAGAGATCATCAAGGTCGGATGAAAAAAAATTTGCCGAGTATTCAGATAACCAGTAGTATTTTGGAAGCTTGGAACACCTTTCCAATGAAGGTGTTTTACGCAGTCTTTGCTTGTGGCTATTTCAAGAGGAAACAAACCAAAAAGACAGAACTTAGAACTACTTTATTTTGTCAAGTTTCAAGAACTAGCACAAACCGTGTTTGATTTAGACTTAAAAAACACATCTATCTGTATAGGAGGAAATAGAGTGAAACCTAAAAATTCAAACTGTTACTGGTAACGAACGCTTCATCCTAGAAGAGTGAAAATTGGGCAGCTAAGTGGACTTAGTGAACTGATCATTACCACAGAGATCAACAAGGTCGGATGAAAAAAAATTTGCCGAGTATTCAGAAAACCAGTAGTATTTTGGAAGCTTGGAACACCTTTCCAATGAAGGTGTTTTACGCAGTCTTTGCTTGTGGCTATTTCAAGGGAAAACAAACCACAAAGACAGAACTTAGAACTACTTTATTTTGTCAAGTTTCAAGGAGCTAGCACAAACCGTGTTTGATTTAGACTTCCAAACACATCTATCTATATAGGAGGAAATAGAGTGAAACCTAAAAACTCAAACTGTTACTGGTAACGAACACTTCATCCTAGAAGAGTGAATATTTTGCAGCTAAGTGGACTTAGTGAAGTGATCATTACCACAGAGATCATCAGGGTCGGATGAAAAAAAATTTGCCGAGTATTCAGAAAACCAGTAGTTTTTTGGAAGCTTGGCACACCTTTCCAATGAATGTGTTTTACGCAGTCTTTGATTGTGCCTATTTCAAGAGGAAACAAACCACAAAGACAGAACTTAGAACTACTTTATTTTGTCAAGTTTCAAGGAGCTAGCACAACCCGTGTTTGATTTAGACTTCCAAACACATCTATCTATATAGGAGGAAATAGAGTGAAACCTAAAATCTCAAACTCTTACTGGTAACGAACACTTCATCCTAGAGGAGTGAATATTGGGCAGCTAAGTGGACTTAGTGAAGTGATCATTACCACAGAGATCATCAAGGTCGGATGAAAAAAAATTTGCCGAGTATTCAGAAAACCAGTAGTTTTTTGGAAGCTTGGCACACCTTTCCAATGAAGGTGTTTTACGCAGTCTTTGCTTGTGGCTATTTCAAGAGGAAACAAACCACAAAGACAGAACTTAGAACTACTTTATTTTGTCAAGTTTCAAGGAGCTAGCACAAACCGTGTTTGATTTAGACTTAAAAAAGACATCTATCTGTATAGGAGGAAATAGAGTGAAACCTAAAAATTCAAGCTATTACTGGTAATGAACGCTTCCTCCCTGAAGAGTGAAAATTGGGCAGCTAAGTGGACTTAGTGAAGTGATCATTAACAGAGAGATCATCAAGGTCGGATGAAAAAAAATTTGCCGAGTATTCCCAAAACCAGTAGTTTTTTGGAAGCTTGGCACACCTTCCAATGAATGTGTTTTGCGCAGTCTTTGCTTGTGCCTATTTCAAGAGGAAACAAACAACAAAGACAGAACTTAGAACTACTTTATTTTGTCAAGTTTCAAGGAGCTAGCACAAACCGTGTTTGATTTAGACTTCCAAACACATCTATTTATATAGGAGGAAATAGAGTGAAACCTAAAAACTCAAACTGTTACTGGTAACGAACACTTCATCCTAGAAGAGTGAATATTGGGCAGCTAAGTGGATTTAGTGAAGGGATCATTACCACAGAGATCATCAAGGTCGGATTAAAAAAAAAATTTGCCGAGTATTCAGAAAAAGAGTAGTTTTTTGGAATCTTGGCACACCTTTGCAATAAATGTGTTTTACGCAGTCTTTCCTTGTGGCTATTTCAAGAGGAAACAAACCACAAAGACAGAACTTAGAACTAATTTATTTTGTCAAGTTTCAAGGAGCTAGCACAAACCGTGTTTGATTTAGACTTAAAAAACACAACTATCTGTATAGGAGGAAATAGAGTGAAACCTAAAAATTAAAACTGTTACTGGTAACGAACGCGTCATCCGAGAAGAGTGAAAATTGGTCACCTAAGTGGACTAAGTGAAGTGATCATTACCACAGAGATCATCAAGGTCGGATGAAAAAAAATTTGCCGAGTATTCAGAAAACCAGTAGTTTTTTGGAAGCTTGGCACACCTTTCCAATGAAGGTGTTTTACGCAGTCTTTGCTTGTGGCTATTTCAAGAGGAAACAAACCACAAAGACAGAACTTAGAACTACTTTATTTTGTCAAGTGTCAAGGAGCTAGCACAAACCGTGTTTGATTTAGACTTAAAAAACACATCTATCTGTATACGAGGAAATAGAGTGAAACCTAAAAATTCAAACTGTTACTGGTAACGAACGCTTCATCCTAGAAGAGTGAAAATTGGGCAGCTAAGTGGACTTAGTGATGTGATCATTAACAGAGAGATCATCAAGGTCGGATGAAAAAAAATTTGCCGAGTATTCAGAAAACCAGTAGTTTTTGGAAGCTTGTCACACCTTTCCAATGAATGTGTTTTACGCAGTCTTTCCTTGTGGCTATTTCAAGAGGAAACAAACCACAAAGACAGAACTTAGAACTACTTTATTTTGTCAAGTTTCAAGGAGCTTGCACAAACCGTGTTTGATTTAGACTTAAAAAAGACATCTATCTGTATAGGAGGAAATAGAGTGAAACCTAAAAATTCAAACTGTTACTGGTAACGAACGCTTCATTCTAGAAGAGTGAAAATTGGGCACCTAAGTGGACTTAGTGAAGTGATCATTACCACAGAGATCATCAAGGTCGGATGAAAAAAAATTTGCCGAGTATTCAGAAAAGCAGTAGTATTTTGGAAGCTTGGAACAGGTTTCCTATGAAGGTGTTTTACGCAGTCTTTGCTTGTGGCTATTTCAAGAGGAAACAAACCACAAAGACAGAACTTAGAACTACTTTATTTTGTCAAGTTTCAAGGAGCTAGCACAAACCTTGTTTGATTTAGACTTAAAAAAGACATCTATCTGTATAGGAGGAAATAGAGTGAATCCTAAAATTCAAACTGTTACTGGTAACGAACACTTCATCCTAGAAGAGTGAAAATTGGGCAGCTAAGTGGACTTAGTGAACTAATCATTACCACAGAGATCATCAAGGTCGGATGAAAAAAAATTTGCCGAGTATTCAGAAAATCAGTAGTATTTTGGAAGCTTGGCACACCTTTCCAATGAAGGTGTTTTACGCAGTCTTTGCTTGTGGCTATTTCAAGAGGAAACAAACCACAAAGACAGAACTTAGAACTACTTTATTTTGTCAAGTTTCAAGGAGCTAGCACAAACCGTGTTTGATTTAGACTTAAAAAACACATCTATCTGTATAGGAGGAAATAGAGTGAAACCTAAAATTTCAAACTGTTTCTGGTAACGAACGCTTCATCCTAGAAAAAGTGAAAATTGGGCAGCTAAGTGGACTTAGTGAACTGATCATTACCACAGAGATCATCAAGGTCGGATGAAAAAAAATTTGCCAAGTATTCAGAAAACCAGTAGTATTTTGGAAGCTTGGAAACCTTTCCAATGAAGGTGTTTTACGCAGTCTTTGCTTGTGGCTATTTCAAGAGGAAACAAACCACAAAGACAGAACTTAGAACTACTTTATTTTTTCAAGTTTCAAGGAGCTAGCACAAACCGTGTTTGATTTAGACTTCCAAACACATCTATCTATATAGGAGGAAATAGAGTGAAACCTAAAAACTCAAACTGTTACTGGTAACGAACACTTCATCCTAGAAGAGTGAATATTGGGCAGCTAAGTGGACTTAGTGAAGTGCTCATTACCACAGAGATCATCAAGGTCGGATGAAAAAAAATTTGCCGAGTATTCAGGAAACCAGTAGTTTTTTGGAAGCTTGGCACACCTTTCCAATGAATGTGTTTTACGCAGTCTTTCCTTGTGCCTATTTCAAGAGGAAACAAACCACAAAGACAGAACTTAGAACTACTTTATTTTGTGAAGTTTCAAGGAGCTAGCACAAACCGTGTTTGATTTAGACTTAAAAAAGACATCTATCTGTATAGGAGGAAATAGAGTGAAACCTAAAACTTCAAACTGTTACTGGTAACGAACGCTTCATCCTAGAAGAGTGAAAATTGGGCAGCTAAGTGGACTTAGTGAACTGATCATTACCACAGAGATCATTAAGGTCGGATGAAAAAAAATTTGCCGAGTATTCAGAAAATCAGTAGTATTTTGGAAGCTTGGAACAGGTTTCCAATGAAGGTGTTTTACGCAGTCTTTGCTTGTGGCTATTTCAAGAGAAAACAAACCACAAAGAAGGAACTTAGAACTACTTTATTTTGTCAAGTTTCAAGGAGCTCGCACAAACCGTGTTTGATTTAGACTTAAAAAAGACATCTATCTGTATAGGAGGAAATAGAGTGAATCCTAAAAATTCAAACTGTTACTGGTAACGAACGCTTCATCCTAGAAGAGTGAAAATTGGGCAGCTAAGTGGAATTAGTGAAGTGATCATTACCACAGAGATCATCAAGGTCGGATGAAAAAAAATTTGCCGAGTATTCAGAAAACCAGTAGTTTTTTGGAAGCTTGGCACACCTGCCAATGAATGTGTTTTACGCAGTCTTTGCTTGTGCCTATTTCAAGGGGAAACAAACCACAAAGACAGAACTTAGAACTACTTTATTTTGTCAAGTTTCAAGGAGCTAGCACAAACCGTGTTTGATTTAGACTTCCAAACACATCTATCGATATAGGAGGAAATAGAGTGACACCTAAAAACTCAAACTGTTACTGGTAACGAACACTTCATCCTAGAAGAGTGAATATTGGGCAGCTAAGTGGACTTAGTGAAGTGATCATTACCACAGAGATCATCAAGGTCGGATGAAAAAAAATTCGCCGAGTATTCAGAAAACCAGTAGTTTTTTGGAAGCTTGGCACACCCTTCCAATGAAGGTGTTTTACGCAGTCTTTCCTTGTGGCTATATCAAGAGGAAACAAACCACAAAGACAGAACTTAGAACTACTTTATTTTGTCAAGTTTCAAGGAGCTAGCACAAACCGTGTTTGATTTAGACTTAAAAAAGTCATCTATCTGTATAGGAGGAAATAGAGTGAAACCTAAAAATTCAAACTATTACTGGTAACGAACGCTTCATCCTAGAAGAGTGAAAATTGGGCAGCTAAGTGGACTTAGTGAACTGATCATTACCACAGAGATCATCAAGGTCGGATGAAAAAAAATTTGCCGAGTATTCAGAAAATCAGTAGTATTTTGGAAGCTTGGAACAGGTTTCCAATGAAGGTGTTTTACGCAGTCTTTGCTTGTGGCTATTTCAAGAGGAAAGAAACCACAAAGACAGAACTTAGAACTACTTTGTTTTGTCAAGTTTCAAGGAGCTAGCACAAACCGTGTTTGATTTAGACTTAAAAAAGACATCTATCTGTATAGGAGGAAATAGAGTGAAACCTAAAAATTCAAATTGTTACTGGTCACGAATGCTTCATCCTAGAAGCGTGAAAATTGGGCAGCTAAGTGGACTTAGTGAACTGATCATTACCACAGAGATCATCAAGGTCGGATGAAAAAAAATGTGCTGAGTATTCAGAAAACCAGTAGTATTTTGGAAGCTTGGAAACCTTTCCAATGAAGGTGTTTTACGTAGTCTTCGCTTGTGGCTATTTCAAGAGGAAACAAACCACAAAGACAGGACTTAGAACTACTTTATTTTGTCAAGTTTCAAGGAGCTAGCACAAACCGTGTTTGATTTAGACTTCCAAACACATTTATCTATATAGGAGGAAATAGAGTGAAACCTAAAAACTCAAACTGTTACTGGTCACGAACACTTCATCCTAGAAGAGTGAATATTGGGCAGCTAAGTGGACTTAGTGAAGTGATCATTATCACAGAGATCATCAAGGTCGGATGAAAAAAAATTTGCCGAGTATTCAGAAAACCAGTAGTTTTTTGGAAGCTTGGCACACCTTTCCAATGAATGTGTTTTACACAGACTTTCCTTGTGCCTATTTCAAGAGGAAACAAACCACAAAGACAGAACTTAAAACTACTTTATTTTGTCAAGTTTCAAGGAGCTAGCACAAACCGTGTTTGATTTAGACTTAAAAAAGACATCTATCTGTATAGGAGGAAACAGAGTGAAACCTAAAAATTCAAACTGTTACTGGTAACGAACGCTTCATCCTAGAATAGTGAAAATTGGGCAGCTAAGTGGACTTAGTGAACTGATCATTACCACAGAGATCATCAAGGTCGGATGAAAAAAAATTTGCCGAGTATTCAGAAAACCAGTAGTATTTTGGAAGCTTGGAACACCTTTCCAATGAATGGGTTTTACGCAGTCTTTGCTTGTGGCTATTTCAAGAGGAAACAAACCACAAAGACAGAACTTAGAACTACTTTATTTTGTCAAGTTTCAAGGAGCTAGCACAAACCGTGTTTGATTTAGACTTAAAAAAGACATCTATCTGTATAGGAGGAAATAGAGTGAAACCTAAAAATTCAAACTGTTACTGGTAATGAACGCTTAATCCTAGAAGAGTGAAAATTGGGCAGCTAAGTTGACTTAGTGAACTGAGCATTACCACAGAGATCATCAAGGTCGGATGAAAAAAAATTTGCAGAGTATTCAGAAAACCTGTAGTTTTTTGGAAGCTTGGAACACCTTTCCAATAAAGATGTTTTACGAAGTCTTTGCTTGTGGCTATTTCAAGAGGAAACAAACCACAAAGACAGAACTTAGAACTACTTTTTTTGTCAAGTTTCAAGGAGCTAGCACAAACCGTGTTTGATTTAGACTTAAAAAAGACATCTATCTGTATAGGAGGAAATAGAGTGAAACCTAAAAATTCAAACTGTTACTGGTAACGAACGCTTCATCCTAGAAGAGTGAAAATTGGGCAGCTAAGTGGACTTAGTGAACTGATCATTACCACAGAGATCATCAAGGTCGGATGAAAAAAAATTTGCCGAGTATTCAGAAAATCAGTAGTATTTTGGAAGCTTGGAACAGGTTTCCAATGAAGGTGTTTTACGGAGTCTTTGCTTGTGGCTATTTCAAGAGGAAACAAACCACATAGAAGGAACTTAGAACTACTTTATTTTGTCAAATTTCAAGGAGCTAGCACAAACCGTGTTTGATTTAGACTTAAAAAAGACATCTATCTGTATAGGAGGAAATAGAGTGAATCCTAAAAATTCAAACTGTTACTGGTAACGAACGCTTCATCCTAGAAGAGTGAAAATTGGGCAGCTAAGTGGACTTAGTGAAGTGATCATTACCACAGAGATCATCAAGGTCGGATGAAAAAAAATTTGCCGAGTATTCAGAAAACCAGTAGTTTTTTGGAAGCTTGGCACACCTTCCAATGAATGTGTTTTACGCTCTATGCTTGTGCCTATTTCAAGAGGAAACAAACCACAAAGACAGAACTTAGAACTACTTTATTTTGTGAAGTTTCAAGGAGCTAGCACAAACCGTGTTTGATTTAGACTTAAAAAAGACATCTATCTGTATAGGAGGAAATAGAGTGAATCCTAAAAATTCAAACTGTTACTGGTAACGAACGCTTCATCCTAGAAGAGTGAAAATTGGGCAGCTAAGTGGACTTAGTGAAGTGATCATTACCACAGAGATCATCAAGGTCAGATGAAAAAAAGTTTGCCGAGTATTCAGAAAACCAGTAGTTTTTTGGAAGCTTGGCACACCTGCCAATGAATGTGTTTTACGCAGTCTTTGCTTGTGCCTATTTCAAGGGGAAACAAACCACAAAGGCAGAACTTAGAACTACTTTATTTTGTCAAGTTTCAAGGAGCTAGCACAAACCGTGTTTGATTTAGACTTCCAAACACATCTATCGATATAGGAGGAAATAGAGTGACACCTAAAAACTCAAAGTGTTACTGGTAACGAACACTTCATCCTAGAAGAGTGAATATTGGGCAGCTAAGTGGACTTAGTGAAGTGATCATTACCACAGAGATCATCAAGGTCGGATGAAAAAAAATTCGCCGAGTATTCAGAAAACCAGTAGTTTTTTGGAAGCTTGGCACACCTTTCCAATGAAGGTGTTTTACGCAGTCTTTCCTTGTGGCTATATCAAGAGGAAACAAACCACAAAGACAGAACTTAGAACTACTTTATTTTGTCAAGTTTCAAGGAGCTAGCACAAACCGTGTTTGATTTAGACTTAAAAAAGGCATCTATCTGTATAGGAGGAAATAGAGTGAAACCTAAAAATTCAAACTGTTACTGGTAACGAACGCTTCATCCTAGAAGAGTGAAAATTGGGCAGCTAAGTGGACTTAGTGAACTGATCATTACCACAGAGATCATCAAGGTCGGATGAAAAAAAATTTGCCGAGTATTCAGAAAATCAGTAGTATTTTGGAAGCTTGGAACAGGTTTCAAATGAAGGTGTTTTACGCAGTCTTTGCTTGTGGCTATTTCAAGAGGAAAGAAACCACAAAGACAGAACTTAGAACTACTTTGTTTTGTCAAGTTTCAAGGAGCTAGCACAAACCGTGTTTGATTTAGACTTAAAAAAGACATCTATCTGTATAGGAGGAAATAGAGTGAAACCTAAAAATTCAAATTGTTACTGGTCACGAACGCTTCATCCTAGAAGAGTGAAAATTGGGCAGCTAAGTGGACTTAGTGAACTGATCATTACCACAGAGATCATCAAGGTCGGATGAAAAAAAATTTGCCGAGTATTCAGAAAACCAGTAGTATTTTGGAAGCTTGGAAACCTTTCCAATGAAGGTGTTTTACGTAGTCTTTGCTTGTGGCTATTTCAAGAGGAAAAAAACCACAAAGACAGAACTTAGAACTACTTTATTTTGTCAAGTTTCAAGGAGCTAGCACAAACCGTGTTTGATTTAGACTTCCAAAAACATTTATCTATATAGGAGGAAATAGAGTGAAACCTAAAAACTCAAACTGTTACTGGTCACGAACACTTCATCCTAGAAGACTGAATATTGGGCAGCTAAGTGGACTTAGTGAAGTGATCATTATCACAGAGATCATCAAGGTCGGATGAAAAAAAATTTGCCGAGTATTCAGAAAACCAGTAGTTTTTTGGAAGCTTGGCACACCTTTCCAATGAATGTGTTTTACACAGACTTTCCTTGTGCCTATTTCAAGAAAAAACAAACCACAAAGACAGAACTTAGAACTACTTTATTTTGTCAAGTTTCAAGGAGCTAGCACAAACCGTGTTTGATTTAGACTTAAAAAAGACATCTATCTGTATAGGAGGAAATAGAGTGAAACCTAAAAATTCAAACTGTTACTGGTAACGAACGCTTCATGCTAGAATAGTGAAAATTGGGCAGCTAAGTGGACTTAGTGAACTGATCATTATCACGGAGATCATCAAGGTCGGATGAAAAAAAATTTGCCGAGTATTCAGAAAAGCAGTAGTATTTTGGAAGCTTGGAACATTTTCCAATGAAGGTGTTTTACGCAGTCTTTGCTTGTGGCTATTTCAAGAGGAAACAAACCACAAAGACAGAACTTAGAACTACTTTATTTTGTCAAGTTTCAAGGAGCTAGCACAAACCGTGTTTGATTTAGACTTAAAAAAGACATCTATCTGTATAGGAGGAAATAGAGTGAATCCTAAAAATTCAAACTGTTATTGGTAATGAACGCTTCATCCTAGAAGAGTGAAAATTGGGCAGCTAAGTGGACTTAGTGAAGTGATCATTACCACAGAGATCATCAAGGTCAGATGAAAAAAAATTTGCCGAGTATTGAGAAAACCAGTAGTTTTTTGGAAGCTTGGCACACCTTCCAATGAATGTGTTTTATGCAGTCTTTGCTTGTGCCTATTTCAAGAGGAAACAAACCACAAAGACAGAACTTAGAACTACTTTATTTTGTCAAGTTTCAAGGAGCTAGCACAAACCGTGTTTGATTTAGACTTCCAAACACATCTATCTATATAGGAGGAAATAGAGTGAAACCTAAAAATTCAAACTGTTACTGGTAACGAACGCTTCATCCTAGAAGAGTGAATATTGGGCAGCTAAGTGGACTTAGTGAAGTGATCATTACCACAGAGATCATCAAGTTCGGATGAAAAAAAATTTGCTGAGTATTCAGAAAACCAGTAGTTTTTTGGAAGCTTGGCACACCTTTCCAATGAATGTGTTTTACGCAGTCTTTCCTTGTGCCTATTTCAAGAGGAAACAAACCACAAAGACAGAACTTAGAACTACTTTATTTTGTCAAGTTTCAAGGAGCTAGCACAAACCGTGTTTGATTTAGACTTAAAAAAGACATCTATCTGTATAGGAGGAAACAGAGTGAAACCTAAAAATTCAAACTGTTACTGGTAACGAACGCTTCATCCTAGAAGAGTGAAAATTGGGCAGCTAAGTGGACTTAGTGAACTCATCATTACCACAGAGATCATCAAGGTCGGATGAAAAAAAAATTGCCGAGTATTCAGAAAACCAGTAGTATTTTGGAAGCTTGGCACACCTTTCCAATGAATGTGTTTTACGCAGTCTTTCCTTGTGGCTATTTCAAGAGGAAACAAACCACAAAGACAGAACTTAGAACTACTTTATTTTGTCAAGTTTCAAGGAGCTAGCACAAACCTTGTTTGATTTAGACTTAAAAAAGACATCTATCTGTATAGGAGGAAATAGAGTGAAACCTAAAAATTCAAACTGTTACTGGTAACGAACGCTTCATCCTAGAATAGTGAAAATTGGGCAGCTAAGTGGACTTATTGAACTGATCATTACCACACAGATCATCAAGGTCGGATGAAAAAAAATTTGCCGAGTATTCAGAAAAGCAGTAGTATTTTGGAAGCTTGGAACAGGTTTCCTATGAAGGTGTTTTACGCAGTCTTTGCTTGTGGCTATTTCAAGAGGAAACAAACCACAAAGACAGAACTTAGAACTACTTTATTTTGTCAAGTTTCAAGGAGCTAGCACAAACCGTGTTTGATTTAGACTTAAAAAAGACATCTATCTGTATAGGAGGAAATAGAGTGAATCCTAAAAATTCAAACTGTTACTGGTAATGAACGCTTCATCCTAGAAGAGTGAAAACTGGGCAGCTAAGTGGACTTAGTGAAGTGATCATTACCACAGAGATCATCAAGGTCAGATGAAAAAAAATTTGCCGAGTATTGAGAAAACCAGTAGTTTTTTGGAAGCTTGGCACACCTTCCAATGAATGTGTTTTATGCAGTCTTTGCTTGTGCCTATTTCAAGAGGAAACAAACCACAAAGACAGAACTTAGAACTACTTTATTTTGTCAAGTTTCAAGGAGCTAGCACAAACCGTGTTTGATTTAGACTTCCAAACACATCTATCTATATAGGAGGAAATAGAGTGAAACCTAAAAATTCAAATTGTTACTGGTAACGAACGCTTCATCCTAGAAGAGTGAATATTGGGCAGCTAAGTGGACTTAGTGAAGTGATCATTACCACAAAGATCATCAAGTTCGGATGAAAAAAAATTTGCTGAGTATTCAGAAAACCAGTAGTTTTTTGGAAGCTTGGCACACCTTTCCAATGAATGTGTTTTACGCAGTCTTTCCTTGTGCCTATTTCAAGAGGAAACAAACCACAAAGACAGAACTTAGAACTACTTTATTTTGTCAAGTTTCAAGGAGCTAGCACAAACCGTGTTTGATTTAGACTTAAAAAAGACATCTATCTGTATAGGAGGAAACAGAGTGAAACCTAAAAATTCAAACTGTTACTGGTAACGAACGCTTCATCCTAGAAGAGTGAAAATTGGGCAGCTAAGTGGACTTAGTGAACTGATCATTACCACAGAGATCATCAAGGTCGGATGAAAAAAAATTTGCCGAGTATTCAGAAAACCAGTAGTATTTTGGAACCTTGGAACACCTTTCCAATGAAGGTGTTTTACGCAGTCTTTGCTTGTGGCTATTTCAAGAGGAAACAAACCACAAAGACAGAACATGGAACTACTTTATTTTGTCAAGTTTCAAGGAGCTAGCACAAACCGTGTTTGATTTAGACTTAAAAAAGACATCTATCTGTATAGGAGGAAATAGAGTGAATCCTAAAAATTCAAACTGTTACTGGTAACGAACGCTTCATCCTAGAAGAGTGAAAATTGGGCAGCTAAGTGGACTTAGTGAACTGATCATTACCACAGAGATCATCAAGGTCGGATGAAAAAAAATTTGCCGAGTATTCAGAAAACCAGTAGTTTTTTGGAAGCTTGGCACACCTTCCAATGAATGTGTTTTACGCAGTCTTTGCTTGTGCCTATTTCAAGAGGAAACAAACCACAAAGACAGAACTTAGAACTACTTTATTTTGTCAAGTTTCAAGGAGCTAGCACAAACCGTGTTTGATTTAGACTTCCAAACACATCTATCTATATAGGAGGAAATAGAGTGACACCTAAAAACTCAAACTGTTACTGGTAACGAACACTTCATCCTAGAAGAGTGAATACTGGGCAGCTAAGTGGACTTAGTGAACTGATCATTACCACAGAGATCATCAAGGTCGGATGAAAAAAAATTTGCCGAGTATTCAGAAAACCAGTAGTATTTTGGAACCTTGGAACACCTTTCCAATGAAGGTGTTTTATGCAGTCTTTGCTTGTGGCTATTTCAAGAGGAAACAAACCACAAAGACAGAACTTAGAACTACTTTATTTTGTCAAGTTTCAAGGAGCTAGCACAAACCGTGTTTGATTTAGACTTAAAAAAGACATCTATCTGTATAGGAGGAAATAGAGTGAATCCTAAAAATTCAAACTGTTACTGGTAACGAACGCTTCATCCTAGAAGAGTGAAAATTGGGCAGCTAAGTGGACTTAGTGAACTGATCATTACCACAGAGATCATCAAGTCGGATGAAAAAAAATTTGCCGAGTATTCAGAAAACCAGTAGTTTTTTGGAAGCTTGGCACACTTTCCAATGAATGTGTTTTATGCAGTCTTTGCTTGTGCCTATTTCAAGAGGAAACAAACCACAAAGACAGAACTTAGAACTACTTTATTTTGTCAAGTTTCAAGGAGCTAGCACAAACCGTGTTTGATTTAGACTTCCAAACACATCTATCTATATAGGAGGAAATAGAGTGACACCTAAAAACTCAAACTGTTACTGGTAACGAACACTTCATCCTAGAAGAGTGAATACTGGGCAGCTAAGTGGACTTAGTGAAGTGATCATTACCACAGAGATCATCAAGGTCGGATGAAAAAAAATTCGCCAGTATTCAGAAAACCAGTAGTTTTTTGGAAGCTTGCCACACCTTTCCAATGAAGGTGTTTTACGCATTCTTTCCTTGTGGCTATATCAAGAGGAAACAAACCACAAAGACAGAACTTAGAACTACTTTATTTTGTCAAGTTTCAAGGAGCTAGCACAAACTGTGTTTGATTTAGACTTAAAAAAGTCATCTATCTGTATAGGAGGAAATAGAGTGAAACCTAAAAATTCAAACTGTTACTGGTAACGAACGCTTAATCCTAGAAGAGTGAAAATTGGGCAGCTAAGTTGACTTAGTGAACTGAGCATTACCACAGAGATCATCAAGGTCGGATGAAAAAAAATTTGCAGAGTATTCAGAAAACCTGTAGTTTTTTGGAAGCTTGGAACACCTTTCCAATAAAGATGTTTTACGAAGTCTTTGCTTGTGGGTATTTCAAGAGGAAACAAACCACAAAGACAGAACTTAGAACTACTTTTTTTGTCAAGTTTCAAGGAGCTAGCACAAACCGTGTTTGATTTAGACTTAAAAAAGTCATCTATCTGTATAGGAGGAAATAGAGTGAAACCTAAAAATTCAAACTGTTACTGGTAACGAACGCTTCATCCTAGAAGAGTGAAAATTGGGCAGCTAAGTGGACTTAGTGAACTCATCATTACCACAGAGATCATCAAGGTCGGATGAAAAAAAAATTGCCGAGTATTCAGAAAACCAGTAGTATTTTGGAAGCTTGGCACACCTTTCCAATGAATGTGTTTTACGCAGTCTTTCCTTGTGGCTATTTCAAGAGGAAACAAACCACAAAGACAGAACTTAGAACTACTTTATTTTGTCAAGTTTCAAGGAGCTAGCACAAACCTTGTTTGATTTAGACTTAAAAAAGACATCTATCTGTATAGGAGGAAATAGAGTGAAACCTAAAAATTCAAACTGTTACTGGTAACGAACGCTTCATCCTAGAACAGTGAAAATTGGGCAGCTAAGTGGACTTAGTGAACTGATCATTACCACAGAGATCATCAAGGTCGGATGAAAAAAAATTTGCCGAGTATTCAGAAAAGCAGTAGTATTTTGGAAGCTTGGAACAGGTTTCCTATGAAGGTGTTTTACGCAGTCTTTGCTTGTGGCTATTTCAAGAGGAAACAAACCACAAAGACAGAACTTAGAACTACTTTATTTTGTCAAGTTTCAAGGAGCTAGCACAAACCGTGTTTGATTTAGACTTAAAAAAGACATCTATCTGTATAGGAGGAAATAGAGTGAATCCTAAAAATTCAAACTGTTACTGGTAACGAACGCTTCATCCTAGAAGAGTGAAAATTGGGCAGCTAAGTGGACTTAGTGAACTGATCATTACCACAGAGATCATCAAGGTCAGATGAAAAAAAATTTGCCGAGTATTGAGAAAACCAGTAGTTTTTTGGAAGCTTGGCACACCTTCCAATGAATGTGTTTTACGCAGTCTTTGCTTGTGCCTATTTCAAGAGGAAACAAACCACAAAGACAGAACTTAGAACTACTTTATTTTGTCAAGTTTCAAGGAGCTAATACAAACCGTGTTTGATTTAGACTTAAAAAAGGCATCTATCTGTATAGGAGGAAATAGAGTGAAACCTAAAAATTCAAACTGTTACTGGTAACGAACGCTTCATCCTAGAAGAGTGAAAATTGGGCAGCTAGGTGGACTTAGTGAACTAATCATTACCACAGAGATCATCAAGGTCGGATGAAAAAAAATTTGCCGAGTATTCAGAAAACCAGTAGTTTTTTGGAAGCTTGGCACACCTTTACAATGAAGGTGTTTTACGCAGTCTTTGCTTGTGGCTATTTCAAGAGGAAACAAACCACAAAGACAGAACTTAGAACTACTTTATTTTGTCAAGTTTCAAGGAGCTAGCACAAACCGTGTTTGATTTAGAGTTAAAAAAGACATCTATCTGTATAGGAGGAAATAGAGTGAAACCTAAAAATTCAAATTGTTACTGGTCACGAACGCTTAATCCTAGAAGAGTGAAAATTGGGCAGCTAAGTGGACTTAGTGAACTGATCATTACCACAGAGATCATCAAGGTCGGATAAAAAAAAATTTGCCGAGTATTCAGAAAACCAGTAGTATTTTGGAAGCTTGGAACACCTTTCCAATGAATGGGTTTTACGCAGTCTTTGCTTGTGGCTATTTCAAGAGGAAACAAACCACAAAGACAGAACTTAGAACTACTTTATTTTGTCAAGTTTCAAGGAGCTAGCACAAACCGTGTTTGATTTAGACTTAAAAAACAAATCTATCTGTATAGGAGGAAATAGAGTGAAACCTAAAAATTCAAACTGTTACTGGTAACGAACGCTTCATCCTAGAAGAGTGAAAATTGGGCAGCTAAGTGGACTTAGTGAAGTGATCATTACCACAGAGATCATCAATGTCGGATGAAAAAAAATTTGCCGAGTATTCAGAAAACCAGTAGTTTTTGGGAAGCTTGGCACACCTTCCAATGAATGTGTTTTACGCAGTCTTTGCTTGTGCCTATTAAAGAGGAAACAAACCACAAAGACAGAACTTAGAACTACTTTATTTTGTCAAGTTTCAAGGAGCTAGCACAAACCGTGTTTGATTTAGACTTCCAAACACATCTATCTATATAGGAGGAAATAGAGTGAAATCTAAAACTCAAACTGTTACTGGTAACGAACACTTCATCCTAGAAGAGTGAATATTGGGCAGCTAAGTGGACTTAGTGAAGTGATCATTACCACAGAGATCATCAAGGTCGGATGAAAAAAAATTTGCCGAGTATTCAGAAAACCAGTAGTTTTTTGGAAGCTTGGCACACCTTTCCAATGAATGTGTTTTACGCAGTCTTTCCTAGTGCCTATTTCAAGAGGAAACAAACCACAAAGACAGAACTTAGAACTACTTTATTTTGTCAAGTTTCAAGGAGCTAGCACAAACCGTGTTTGATTTAGACTTAAAAAAGACATCTATCTGTATAGGAGGAAACAGAGTGAAACCTAAAAATTCAAACTGTTACTGGTAACGAACGCTTCATCCTAGAAGAGTGAAAATTGGGCAGCTAAGTGGACTTAGTGAACTGATCATTACCACAGAGATCATCAAGGTCGGACGAAAAAAAGATTTGCCGAATATTCAGAAAACCAGTAGTTTTTTGGAAGCTTGGCACACCTTCCAATGAATGTGTTTTACGCAGTCTTTGCTTGTGCCTATTTCAAGAGGAAACAAACCACAAAGACAGAACTTAGAACTACTTTATTTTGTCAAGTTTCAAGGAGCTAGCACAAACCGTGTTTGATTTAGACTTCCAAACACATCTATCTATATAGGAGGAAATAGAGTGACACCTAAAAACTCAAACTGTTACTGGTAACGAACTCTTCATCCTAGAAGAGTGAATACTGGGCAGCTAAGTGGACTTAGTGAAGTGATCATTACCACAGAGATCATCAAGGTCGGATGAAAAAAAATTCGCCAGTATTCAGAAAACCAGTAGTTTTTTGGAAGCTTGGCACACCTTTCCAATGAAGGTGTTTTACGCATTCTTTCCTTGTGGCTATATCAAGAGGAAACAAACCACAAAGACAGAACTTAGAACTACTTTATTTTGTCAAGTTTCAAGGAGCTAGGACAAACCATGTTTGATTTAGACTTAAAAAAGGCATCTATCTGTATAGGAGGAAATAGAGTGAAACCTAAAAATTCAAACTGTTACTGGTAACGAACGCTTCATCCTAGAAGAGTGAAAATTGGGCAGCTAAGTGGACTTAGTGAAGTGATCATTACCACAGAGATCATCAATGTCGGATGAAAAAAAATTTGCGGAGTATTGAGAAAACCAGTAGTTTTTTGGAAGCTTGGCACACCTTCCAATGAATGTGTTTTACGCAGTCTTTGCTTGTGCCTATTTCAAGAGGAAAGAAACCACAAAGACAGAACTTAGAACTACTTTATTTTGTCAAGTTTCAAGGAGCTAGCACAAACCGTGTTTGATTTAGACTTAAAAAAGGCATCTATCTGTATAGGAGGAAATAGAGTGAAACCTAAAAATTCAAACTGTTACTGGTAACGAACGCTTCATCCTAGAAGAGTGAAAATTGGGCAGCTAGGTGGACTTAGTGAACTAATCATTACCACAGAGATCATCAAGGTCGGATGAAAAAAAATTTGCCGAGTATTCAGAAAATCAGTAGTATTTTGGAAGCTTGGCACACCTTTCCAATGAAGGTGTTTTACGCAGTCTTTGCTTGTGGCTATTTCAAGAGGAAACAAACCACAAAGACAGAACTTAGAACTACTTTATTTTGTCAAGTTTCAAGGAGCTAGCACAAACCGTGTTTGATTTAGAGTTAAAAAAGACATCTATCTGTATAGGAGGAAATAGAGTGAAACCTAAAAATTCAAATTGTTACTGGTAACGAACGCTTCATCCTAGAAGAGTGAATATTGGGCAGCTAAGTGGACTTAGTGAAGTGATCATTACCACAGAGATCATCAAGTTCGGATGAAAAAAAATTTGCTGAGTATTCAGAAAACCAGTAGTTTTTTGGAAGCTTGGCACACCTTTCCAATGAATGTGTTTTACGCAGTCTTTCCTTGTGGCCTATTTCAAGAGGAAACAAACCACAAAGACAGAACTTAGAACTACTTTATTTTGTCAAGTTTCAAGGAGCTAGCACAAACCGTGTTTGATTTAGACTTAAAAAAGACATCTATCTGTATAGGAATAAACAGAGTGAAACCTAAAAATTCAAACTGTTACTGGTAACGAACGCTTCATCCTAGAAGAGTGAAAATTGGGCAGCTAAGTGGACTTAGTGAACTGATCATTACCACACAGATCATCAAGGTCGGATGAAAACAAATTTGCCGAGTATTCAGAAAACCAGTAGTATTTTGGAACCTTGGAACACCTTTCCAATGAAGGTGTTTTACGCAGTCTTTGCTTGTGGCTATTTCAAGAGGAAACAAACCACAAAGACAGAACATGGAACTACTTTATTTTGTCAAGTTTCAAGGAGCTAGCACAAACCGTGTTTGATTTAGACTTAAAAAAGACATCTATCTGTATAGGAGGAAATAGAGTGAATCCTAAAAATTCAAACTGTTACTGGTAACGAACGCTTCATCCTAGAAGAGTGAAAATTGGGCAGCTAAGTGGACTTAGTGAACTGATCATTACCACAGAGATCATCAAGGTCGGATGAAAAAAAATTTGCCGAGTATTCAGAAAACCAGTAGTTTTTTGGAAGCTTGGCACACCTTCCAATGAATGTGTTTTACGCAGTCTTTGCTTGTGCCTATTTCAAGAGGAAACAAACCACAAAGACAGAACTTAGAACTACTTTATTTTGTCAAGTTTCAAGGAGCTAGCACAAACCGTGTTTGATTTAGACTTCCAAACACATCTATCTATATAGGAGGAAATAGAGTGACACCTAAAAACTCAAACTGTTACTGGTAACGAACACTTCATCCTAGAAGAGTGAATACTGGGCAGCTAAGTGGACTTAGTGAACTGATCATTACCACAGAGATCATCAAGGTCGGATGAAAAAAAATTTGCCGAGTATTCAGAAAACCAGTAGTATTTTGGAACCTTGGAACACCTTTCCAATGAAGGTGTTTTATGCAGTCTTTGCTTGTGGCTATTTCAAGAGGAAACAAACCACAAAGACAGAACTTAGAACTACTTTATTTTGTCAAGTTTCAAGGAGCTAGCACAAACCGTGTTTGATTTAGACTTAAAAAAGACATCTATCTGTATAGGAGGAAATAGAGTGAATCCTAAAAATTCAAACTGTTACTGGTAACGAACGCTTCATCCTAGAAGAGTGAAAATTGGGCAGCTAAGTGGACTTAGTGAACTGATCATTACCACAGAGATCATCAAGTCGGATGAAAAAAAGATTTGCCGAGTATTCAGAAAACCAGTAGTTTTTTGGAAGCTTGGCACACCTTCCAATGAATGTGTTTTATGCAGTCTTTGCTTGTGCCTATTTCAAGAGGAAACAAACCACAAAGACAGAACTTAGAACTACTTTATTTTGTCAAGTTTCAAGGAGCTAGCACAAACCGTGTTTGATTTAGACTTCCAAACACATCTATCTATATAGGAGGAAATAGAGTGACACCTAAAAACTCAAACTGTTACTGGTAACGAACACTTCATCCTAGAAGAGTGAATACTGGGCAGCTAAGTGGACTTAGTGAAGTGATCATTACCACAGAGATCATCAAGGTCGGATGAAAAAAAATTCGCCAGTATTCAGAAAACCAGTAGTTTTTTGGAAGCTTGCCACACCTTTCCAATGAAGGTGTTTTACGCATTCTTTCCTTGTGGCTATATCAAGAGGAAACAAACCACAAAGACAGAACTTAGAACTACTTTATTTTGTCAAGTTTCAAGGAGCTAGCACAAACTGTGTTTGATTTAGACTTAAAAAAGTCATCTATCTGTATAGGAGGAAATAGAGTGAAACCTAAAAATTCAAACTGTTACTGGTAACGAACGATTAATCCTAGAAGAGTGAAAATTGGGCAGCTAAGTTGACTTAGTGAACTGAGCATTACCACAGAGATCATCAAGGTCGGATGAAAAAAAATTTGCAGAGTATTCAGAAAACCTGTAGTTTTTTGGAAGCTTGGAACACCTTTCCAATAAAGATGTTTTACGAAGTCTTTGCTTGTGGGTATTTCAAGAGGAAACAAACCACAAAGACAGAACTTAGAACTACTTTTTTTGTCAAGTTTCAAGGAGCTAGCACAAACCGTGTTTGATTTAGACTTAAAAAAGACATCTATCTGTATAGGAGGAAATAGAGTGAAACCTAAAAATTCAAACTGTTACTGGTAACGAACGCTTCATCCTAGAAGAGTGAAAATTGGGCAGCTAAGTGGACTTAGTGAACTCATCATTACCACAGAGATCATCAAGGTCGGATGAAAAAAAAATTGCCGAGTATTCAGAAAACCAGTAGTATTTTGGAAGCTTGGCACACCTTTCCAATGAATGTGTTTTACGCAGTCTTTCCTTGTGGCTATTTCAAGAGGAAACAAACCACAAAGACAGAACTTAGAACTACTTTATTTTGTCAAGTTTCAAGGAGCTAGCACAAACCTTGTTTGATTTAGACTTAAAAAAGACATCTATCTGTATAGGAGGAAATAGAGTGAAACCTAAAAATTCAAACTGTTACTGGTAACGAACGCTTCATCCTAGAATAGTGAAAATTGGGCAGCTAAGTGGACTTAGTGAACTGATCATTACCACAGAGATCATCAAGGTCGGATGAAAAAAAATTTGCCGAGTATTCAGAAAAGCAGTAGTATTTTGGAAGCTTGGAACAGGTTTCCTATGAAGGTGTTTTACGCAGTCTTTGCTTGTGGCTATTTCAAGAGGAAACAAACCACAAAGACAGAACTTAGAACTACTTTATTTTGTCAAGTTTCAAGGAGCTAGCACAAACCGTGTTTGATTTAGACTTAAAAAAGACATCTATCTGTATAGGAGGAAATAGAGTGAATCCTAAAAATTCAAACTGTTACTGGTAACGAACGCTTCATCCTAGAAGAGTGAAAATTGGGCAGCTAAGTGGACTTAGTGAACTGATCATTACCACAGAGATCATCAAGGTCAGATGAAAAAAAATTTGCCGAGTATTGAGAAAACCAGTAGTTTTTTGGAAGCTTGGCACACCTTCCAATGAATGTGTTTTACGCAGTCTTTGCTTGTGCCTATTTCAAGAGGAAACAAACCACAAAGACAGAACTTAGAACTACTTTATTTTGTCAAGTTTCAAGGAGCTAATACAAACCGTGTTTGATTTAGACTTAAAAAAGGCATCTATCTGTATAGGAGGAAATAGAGTGAAACCTAAAAATTCAAACTGTTACTGGTAACGAACGCTTCATCCTAGAAGAGTGAAAATTGGGCAGCTAGGTGGACTTAGTGAACTAATCATTACCACAGAGATCATCAAGGTCGGATGAAAAAAAATTTGCCGAGTATTCAGAAAACCAGTAGTTTTTTGGAAGCTTGGCACACCTTTACAATGAAGGTGTTTTACGCAGTCTTTGCTTGTGGCTATTTCAAGAGGAAACAAACCACAAAGACAGAACTTAGAACTACTTTATTTTGTCAAGTTTCAAGGAGCTAGCACAAACCGTGTTTGATTTAGAGTTAAAAAAGACATCTATCTGTATAGGAGGAAATAGAGTGAAACCTAAAAATTCAAATTGTTACTGGTCACGAACGCTTAATCCTAGAAGAGTGAAAATTGGGCAGCTAAGTGGACTTAGTGAACTGATCATTACCACAGAGATCATCAAGGTCGGATAAAAAAAAATTTGCCGAGTATTCAGAAAACCAGTAGTATTTTGGAAGCTTGGAACACCTTTCCAATGAATGGGTTTTACGCAGTCTTTGCTTGTGGCTATTTCAAGAGGAAACAAACCACAAAGACAGAACTTAGAACTACTTTATTTTGTCAAGTTTCAAGGAGCTAGCACAAACCGTGTTTGATTTAGACTTAAAAAACAAATCTATCTGTATAGGAGGAAATAGAGTGAAACCTAAAAATTCAAACTGTTACTGGTAACGAACGCTTCATCCTAGAAGAGTGAAAATTGGGCAGCTAAGTGGACTTAGTGAAGTGATCATTACCACAGAGATCATCAATGTCGGATGAAAAAAAATTTGCCGAGTATTCAGAAAACCAGTAGTTTTTGGGAAGCTTGGCACACCTTCCAATGAATGTGTTTTACGCAGTCTTTGCTTGTGCCTATTAAAGAGGAAACAAACCACAAAGACAGAACTTAGAACTACTTTATTTTGTCAAGTTTCAAGGAGCTAGCACAAACCGTGTTTGATTTAGACTTCCAAACACATCTATCTATATAGGAGGAAATAGAGTGAAATCTAAAAACTCAAACTGTTACTGGTAACGAACACTTCATCCTAGAAGAGTGAATATTGGGCAGCTAAGTGGACTTAGTGAAGTGATCATTACCACAGAGATCATCAAGGTCGGATGAAAAAAAATTTGCCGAGTATTCAGAAAACCAGTAGTTTTTTGGAAGCTTGGCACACCTTTCCAATGAATGTGTTTTACGCAGTCTTTCCTTGTGCCTATTTCAAGAGGAAACAAACCACAAAGACAGAACTTAGAACTACTTTATTTTGTCAAGTTTCAAGGAGCTAGCACAAACCGTGTTTGATTTAGACTTAAAAAAGACATCTATCTGTATAGGAGGAAACAGAGTGAAACCTAAAAATTCAAACTGTTACTGGTAACGAACGCTTCATCCTAGAAGAGTGAAAATTGGGCAGCTAAGTGGACTTAGTGAACTGATCATTACCACAGAGATCATCAAGGTCGGACGAAAAAAAGATTTGCCGAATATTCAGAAAACCAGTAGTTTTTTGGAAGCTTGGCACACCTTCCAATGAATGTGTTTTACGCAGTCTTTGCTTGTGCCTATTTCAAGAGGAAACAAACCACAAAGACAGAACTTAGAACTACTTTATTTTGTCAAGTTTCAAGGAGCTAGCACAAACCGTGTTTGATTTAGACTTCCAAACACATCTATCTATATAGGAGGAAATAGAGTGACAGCTAAAAACTCAAACTGTTACTGGTAACGAACTCTTCATCCTAGAAGAGTGAATACTGGGCAGCTAAGTGGACTTAGTGAAGTGATCATTACCACAGAGATCATCAAGGTCGGATGAAAAAAAATTCGCCAGTATTCAGAAAACCAGTAGTTTTTTGGAAGCTTGGCACACCTTTCCAATGAAGGTGTTTTACGCATTCTTTCCTTGTGGCTATATCAAGAGGAAACAAACCACAAAGACAGAACTTAGAACTACTTTATTTTGTCAAGTTTCAAGGAGCTAGGACAAACCATGTTTGATTTAGACTTAAAAAAGGCATCTATCTGTATAGGAGGAAATAGAGTGAAACCTAAAAATTCAAACTGTTACTGGTAACGAACGCTTCATCCTAGAAGAGTGAAAATTGGGCAGCTAAGTGGACTTAGTGAAGTGATCATTACCACAGAGATCATCAATGTCGGATGAAAAAAAATTTGCGGAGTATTGAGAAAACCAGTAGTTTTTTGGAAGCTTGGCACACCTTCCAATGAATGTGTTTTACGCAGTCTTTGCTTGTGCCTATTTCAAGAGGAAAGAAACCACAAAGACAGAACTTAGAACTACTTTATTTTGTCAAGTTTCAAGGAGCTAGCACAAACCGTGTTTGATTTAGACTTAAAAAAGGCATCTATCTGTATAGGAGGAAATAGAGTGAAACCTAAAAATTCAAACTGTTACTGGTAACGAACGCTTCATCCTAGAAGAGTGAAAATTGGGCAGCTAGGTGGACTTAGTGAACTAATCATTACCACAGAGATCATCAAGGTCGGATGAAAAAAAATTTGCCGAGTATTCAGAAAATCAGTAGTATTTTGGAAGCTTGGCACACCTTTCCAATGAAGGTGTTTTACGCAGTCTTTGCTTGTGGCTATTTCAAGAGGAAACAAACCACAAAGACAGAACTTAGAACTACTTTATTTTGTCAAGTTTCAAGGAGCTAGCACAAACCGTGTTTGATTTAGAGTTAAAAAAGACATCTATCTGTATAGGAGGAAATAGAGTGAAACCTAAAAATTCAAATTGTTACTGGTCACGAACGCTTAATCCTAGAAGAGTGAAAATTGGGCAGCTAAGTGGACTTAGTGAACTAATCATTACCACAGAGATCATCAAGGTCGGATAAAAAAAAATTTGCCGAGTATTCAGAAAACCAGTAGTATTTTGGAAGCTTGGAACACCTTTCCAATGAATGGGTTTTACGCAGTCTTTGCTTGTGGCTATTTCAAGAGGAAACAAACCACAAAGACAGAACTTAGAACTACTTTATTTTGTCAAGTTTCAAGGAGCTAGCACAAACCGTGTTTGATTTAGACTTAAAAAACAAATCTATCTGTATAGGAGGAAATAGAGTGAAACCTAAAAATTCAAACTGTTACTGGTAACGAACGCTTCATCCTAGAAGAGTGAAAATTGGGCAGCTAAGTGGACTTAGTGAAGTGATCATTACCACAGAGATCATCAATGTCGGATGAAAAAAAATTTGCCGAGTATTCAGAAAACCAGTAGTTTTGGGGAAGCTTTGCACACCTTCCAATGAATGTGTTTTACGCAGTCTTTGCTTGTGCCTATTTCTAGAGGAAACAAACCACAAAGACAGAACTTAGAACTACTTTATTTTGTCAAGTTTCAAGGAGCTAGCACAAACCGTGTTTGATTTAGACTTCCAAACACATCTATCTATATAGGAGGAAATAGAGTGAAACCTAAAAACTCAAACTGTTACTGGTAACGAACACTTCATCCTAGAAGAGTGAATATTGGGCAGCTAAGTGGACTTAGTGAAGTGATCATTACCACAGAGATCATCAAGGTCGGATGAAAAAAAATTTGCCGAGTATTCAGAAAACCAGTAGTTTTTTGGAAGCTTGGCACACCTTTCCAATGAATGTGTTTTACGCAGTCTTTCCTTGTGCCTATTTCAAGAGGAAACAAACCACAAAGACAGAACTTAGAACTACTTTATTTTGTCAAGTTTCAAGGAGCTAGCACAAACCGTGTTTGATTTAGACTTAAAAAAGACATCTATCTGTATAGGAGGAAACAGAGTGAAACCTAAAAATTCAAACTGTTACTGGTAACGAACGCTTCATCCTAGAAGAGTGAAAATTGGGCAGCTAAGTGGACTTAGTGAACTGATCATTACCACAGAGATCATCAAGGTCGGATGAAAAAAAATTTCCCGAGTATTCAGAAAACCAGTAGTTTTTTGGAAGCTTGGCACACCTTCCAATGAATGTGTTTTACGCAGTCTTTGCTTGTGCCTATTTCAAGAGGAAACAAACCACAAAGACAGAACTTAGAACTACTTTATTTTGTCAAGTTTCAAGGAGCTAGCACAAACCGTGTTTGATTTAGACTTAAAAAAGATATCTATCTGTATAGGAGGAAATAGAGTGAAACCTAAAAATTCAAACTGTTACTGGTAACGAACGCTTAATCCTAGAAGAGTGAAAATTGGGCAGCTAAGTTGACTTAGTGAACTGAGCATTACCACAGAGATCATCAAGGTCGGATGAAAAAAAATTTGCAGAGTATTCAGAAAACCTGTAGTTTTTTGGAAGCTTGGAACACCTTTCCAATAAAGATGTGTTACGAAGTCTTTGCTTGTGGCTATTTCAAGAGGAAACAAACCACAAAGACAGAACTTAGAACTACTTTTTTTGTCAAGTTTCAAGGAGCTAGCACAAACCGTGTTTGATTTAGACTTAAAAAAGACATCTATCTGTATAGGAGGAAATAGAGTGAAACCTAAAAATTCAAGCTGTTACTGGTAACGAACGCTTCATCCTAGAAGAGTGAAAATTGGGCAGCTAAGTGGACTTAGTGAACTCATCATTACCACAGAGATCATCAAGGTCGGATGAAAAAAAATTTGCCGAGTATTCAGAAAACCAGTAGTATTTTGGAAGCTTGGCACACCTTTCCAATGAATGTGTTTTACGCAGTCTTTCCTTGTGCCTATTTCAAGAGGAAACAAACCACAAAGACAGAACTTAGAACTACTTTATTTTGTCAAGTTTCAAGGAGCTAGCACAAACCGTGTTTGATTTAGACTTAAAAAAGACATCTATCTGTATAGGAGGAAATAGAGTGAAAGCTAAAAATTCAAACTGTTACTGGTAACGAACGCTTCATCCTAGAATAGTGAAAATTGGGCAGCTAAGTGGACTTAGTGAACTGATCATTACCACAGAGATCCTCAAGGTCGGATGAAAAAAAATTTGCCGAGTATTCAGAAAAGCAGTAGTATTTTGGAAGCTTGGAACAGTTTCCAATGAAGGTGTTTTACGCAGTCTTTGCTTGTGGCTATTTCAAGAGGAAACAAACCACAAAGAGAGAACTTAGAACTACTTTATTTTGTCAAGTTTCAAGGAGCTAGCACAAACCGTGTTTGATTTAGACTTAAAAAACACATCTATCTGTATAGGAGGAAATAGAGTGAAACCTAAAAATTAAAACTGTTACTGGTAACGAACGATTCATCCTAGAAGAGTGAAAATTGGGCAGCTAAGTGGACTTAGTGAAGTGATCATTACCACAGAGATCATCAAGGTCGGATGAAAAAAAATTGGCCGAGTATTCAGAAAACCAGTAGTTTTTTGGAAGCTTGGCACACCTTCCAATGAATGTGTTTTACGCAGTCTTTGCTTGTGCCTATTTCAAGAGGAAACAAACCACAAAGACAGAACTTAGAACTACTTTATTTTGTCAAGTTTCAAGGAGCTAGCACAAACCGTGTTTGATTTAGACTTAAAAAAGACATCTATCTGTATAGGAGGAAATAGAGTGAAACCTAAAAATTCAAACTGTTACTGGTAACGAACGCTTAATCCTAGAAGAGTGAAAATTGGGCAGCTAAGTTGACTTAGTGAACTGAGCATTACCACAGAGATCATCAAGGTCGGATGAAAAAAAGTTTGCAGAGTATTCAGAAAACCTGTAGTTTTTTGGAAGCTTGGAACACCTTTCCAATAAAGATGTGTTACGAAGTCTTTGCTTGTGGCTATTTCAAGAGGAAACAAACCACAAAGACAGAACTTAGAACTACTTTTTTTGTCAAGTTTCAAGGAGCTAGCACAAACCGTGTTTGATTTAGACTTAAAAAAGACATCTATCTGTATAGGAGGAAATAGAGTGAAACCTAAAAATTCAAGCTGTTACTGGTAACGAACGCTTCATCCTAGAAGAGTGAAAATTGGGCAGCTAAGTGGACTTAGTGAACTCATCATTACCACAGAGATCATCAAGGTCGGATGAAAAAAAATTTGCCGAGTATTCAGAAAACCAGTAGTATTTTGGAAGCTTGGCACACCTTTCCAATGAATGTGTTTTACGCAGTCTTTCCTTGTGCCTATTTCAAGAGGAAACAAACCACAAAGACAGAACTTAGAACTACTTTATTTTGTCAAGTTTCAAGGAGCTAGCACAAACCGTGTTTGATTTAGACTTAAAAAAGACATCTATCTGTATAGGAGGAAATAGAGTGAAACCTAAAAATTCAAACTGTTACTGGTAACGAACGCTTCATCCTAGAATACTGAAAATTGGGCAGCTAAGTGGACTTAGTGAACTGATCATTACCACAGAGATCATCAAGGTCGGATGAAAAAAAATTTGCCGAGTATTCATAAAAGCAGTAGTATTTTTTAAGCTTGGAACAGGTTTCCTATGAAGGTGTTTTACGCAGTCTTTGCTTGTGGCTATTTCAATAGGAAACAAACAACAAAGACAGAACTTAGAACTACTTTATTTTGTCAAGTTTCAAGGAGCTAGCACAAACCGTGTTTGATTTAGACTTAAAAAAGACATCTATCTGTATAGGAGGAAATAGAGTGAATCCTAAAAATTCAAACTGTTACTGGTAACAAACGCTTCATCCTAGAAGAGTGAAAATTGGGCAGCTAAGTGGACTTAGTGAACTGATCATTACCACAGAGATCATCAAGGTCGGATGAAAAAAAAATTGCCGAGTATTCAGAAAACCAGTAGTTTTTTGGAAGCTTGGCACACCATCCAATGAATGTGTTTTACGCAGTCTTTGCTTGTGCCTATTTCAAGATTAAACAAACCACAAAGACAGAACTTAGAACTACTTTATTTTGTCAAGTTTCAAGGAGCTAGCACAAACCGTGTTTGATTTAGACTTCCAAACACATTTATCTATATAGGAGGAAATAGAGTGAAACCTAAAAACTCAAACTGTTACTGGTCACGAACACTTCATCCTAGAAGAGTGAATATTGGGCAGCTAAGTGGACTTAGTGAAGTGGTCATTATCACAGAGATCATCAATGTCGGATGAAAAAAAATTTGCCGAGTATTCAGAAAACCAGTAGTTTTTTGGAAGCTTGGCACACCTTTCCAATGAATGTGTTTTACACAGACTTTCCTTGTGCCTATTTCAAGAGGAAACAAACCACAAAGACAGAACTTAGAACTACTTTATTTTGTCAAGTTTCAAGGAGCTAGCACAAACCGTGTTTGATTTAGACTTAAAAAAGACATCTATCTGTATAGGAGGAAATAGAGTGAAACCTAAAAATTCAAACTGTTACTGGTAACGAACGCTTCATTTTAGAAGAGTGAAAATTGGGCACCTAAGTGGACTTAGTGAAGTGATCATTACCACAGAGATCATCAAGGTCGGATGAAAAAAAATTTGCCGACTATTCAGAAAACCAGTAGTTTTTTGGAAGCTTGGCACACCTTCCAATGAATGTGTTTTACGCAGTCTTAGCTTGTGCCTATTTCAAGAGGAAACAAACCACAAAGACAGAACTTAGAACTACTTTATTTTTTCAAGTTTCAAGGAGCTAGCACAAACCGTGTTTGATTTAGACTTAAAAAAGACATCTATCTGTATAGGAGGAAATAGAGTGAAACCTAGAAATTCAAACTGTTACTGGTAACGAACACTTCATCCTAGAAGAGTGAATACTGGGCAGCTAAGTGGACTTAGTGAAGTGATCATTAACACAGAGATCATCAAGGTCGGATGAAAAAAAATTTGCCAGTATTCAGAAAACCAGTAGTTTTTTGGAAGCTTGGCACACCTTTCCAATGAAGGTGTTTTACGCATTCTTTCCTTGTGGCTATATCAAGAGGAAACAAACCACAAAGACAGAACTTAGAACTACTTTATTTTGTCAAGTTTCAAGAAGCTAGCACAAACCATGTTTGATTTAGACTTAAAAAAGGCATCTATCTGTATAGGAGGAAATAGAGTGAAACCTAAAAATTCAAACTGTTACTGGTAACGAACGCTTCATCCTAGAAGAGTGAAAATTGGGCAGCTAAGTGGACTTAGTGAACTGATCATTACCACAGAGATCATCAAGGTCGGATGAAAAAAAATTTGCCGAGTATTCAGAAAATCAGTAGTATTTTGGAAGCTTGGCACACCTTTCCAATGAAGGTGTTTTACGCAGTCTTTGCTTGTGGCTATTTCAAGAGGAAACAAACCACAAAGACAAAACTTAGAACTACTTTATTTTGTCAAGTTTCAAGGAGCTAGCACAAACCGTGTTTGATTTAGACTGAAAAAAAGACATCTATCTGTATAGGAGGAAATAGAGTGAAACCTAAAAATTCAAATTGTTACTGGTCACGAACGCTTCATCCTAGAAGAGTGAAAATTGGGCAGCTAAGTGGACTTAGTGAATTGATCATTACCACAGAGATCATCAAGGTCGGATGAAAAAAAATTTGCCGAGTATTCAGAAAAACATTAGTATTTTGGAAGCTTGGAAAACCTTTCCAATGAATGGGTTTTACGCAGTCTTTGCTTGTGGCTATTTCAAGAGGAAACAAACCACAAAGACAGAACTTAGAACTACGTTATTTTGTCAAGTTTCAAGGAGCTAGCACAAACCGTGTTTGATTTAGACTTAAAAAACAAATCTATGTGTATAGGAGGAAATAGAGTGAAACCTAAAAATTCAAACTGTTACTGGTAACGAACGCTTCATCCTAGAAGAGTGAAAATTGGGCAGCTAAGTGGACTTAGTGAAGTGATCATTACCACAGAGATCATCAAGGTCGGATGAAAAAAAATTTGCCGAGTATTCAGAAAACCAGTAGTATTTTGGAAGCTTGGCACACGTTCCAATGAATGTGTTTTACGCAGTCTTTGCTTGTGCCTATTTCAAGAGGAAACAATCCACAAAGACAGAACTTAGAACTACTTTATTTTGTCAAGTTTCAAGGAGCTAGCACAAACCGTGTTTGATTTAGACTTCCAAACACATCTATCTATATAGGAGGAAATAGAGTGAAACCTAAAAACTCAAACTGTTACTGGTAACGAACGCTTCATCCTAGAAGAGTGAAAATTGGGCAGCTAAGTGGACTTAGTGAACTGATCATTACCACAGAGATCATCAAGTTCGGATGAAAAAAAAATTGCCGAGTATTCAGAAAACCAGTAGTATTTTGGAAGTGTGGAAACCTTTCCAATGAAGGTATTTTACGCAGTCTTTGCTTGTGGCTATTTCAAGAGGAAACAAACCACAAAGACAGAACTTAGAACTACTTTATTTTGTCAAGTTTCAAGGAGCTAGCACAAACCGTGTTTGATTTAGACTTAAAAAAGACATCTATCTGTATAGGAGGAAATAGAGTGAAACCTAAAAATTCAAACTGTTACTGGTAACGAACGCTTCATCCTAGAATAGTGAAAATTGGGCAGCTAAGTGGACTTAGTGAACTGATCATTACCACAGAGATCATCAAGGTCGGAGAAAAAAAATTTGCCGAGTATTCAGAAAAGCAGTAGTATTTTGGAAGCTTGGAACAGTTTCCAATGAAGGTGTTTTACGCAGTCTTTGCTTGTGGCTATTTCAAGAGGAAACAAACCACAAAGACAGAACTTAGAACTACTTTATTTTGTCAAGTTTCAAGGAGCTAGCACAAACCGTGTTTGATTTAGACTTAAAAAACACATCTATCTGTATAGGAGGAAATAGAGTGAAACCTAAAAATTAAAACTGTTACTGGTAACGAACGATTCATCCTAGAAGAGTGAAAATTGGGCAGCTAAGTGGACTTAGTGAAGTGATCATTACCACAGAGATCATCAAGGGAGGATGAAAAAAAATTGGCCGAGTATTCAGAAAACCAGTAGTTTTTTGGAAGCTTGGCACACCTTCCAATGAATGTGTTTTACGCAGTCTTTGCTTGTGCCTATTTCAAGAGGAAACAAGCCACAAAGACAGAACTTAGAACTACTTTATTTTGTCAAGTTTCAAGGAGCTAGCACAAACCGTGTTTGATTTAGACTTAAAAAAGACATCTATCTGTATAGGAGGAAATAGAGTGAAACCTAAAAATTCAAACTGTTACTGGTAACGAACGCTTAATCCTAGAAGAGTGAAAATTGGGCAGCTAAGTTGACTTAGTGAACTGAGCATTACCACAGAGATCATCAAGGTCGGATGAAAAAAATTTTGCAGAGTATTCAGAAAACCTGTAGTTTTTTGGAAGCTTGGAACACCTTTCCAATAAAGATGTGTTACGAAGTCTTTGCTTGTGGCTATTTCAAGAGGAAACAAACCACAAAGACAGAACTTAGAACTACTTTTTTTGTCAAGTTTCAAGGAGCTAGCACAAACCGTGTTTGATTTAGACTTAAAAAAGACATCTATCTGTATAGGAGGAAATAGAGTGAAACCTAAAAATTCAAGCTGTTACTGGTAACGAACGCTTCATCCTAGAATAGTGAAAATTGGGCAGCTAAGTGGACTTAGTGAACTGATCATTACCACAGAGATCATCAAGGTCGGATGAAAAAAAATTTGCCGAGTATTCAGAAAACCATTAGTATTTTGGAAGCTTGGAAAACCTTTCCAATGAATGTTTTTTACGCAGTCTTTGCTTGTGGCTATTTCAAGAGGAAACAAACCACAAAGACAGAACTTAGAACTACTTTATTTTGTCAAGTTTCAAGGAGCTAGCACAAACCGTGTTTGATTTAGACTTAAAAAACAAATCTATCTGTATAGGAGGAAATAGAGTGAAACCTAAAAATTCAAACTGTTACTGGTAACGAACGCTTCATCCTAGAAGAGTGAAAATTGGGCAGCTAAGTGGACTTAGTGAAGTGATCATTACCACAGAGATCATCAAGGTCGGATGAAAAAAAATTTGCCGAGTATTCAGAAAACCAGTAGTATTTTGGAAGCTTGGCACACGTTCCAATGAATGTGTTTTACGCAGTCTTTGCTTGTGCCTATTTCAAGAGGAAACAATCCACAAAGACAGAACTTAGAACTACTTTATTTTGTCAAGTTTCAAGGAGCTAGCACAAACCGTGTTTGATTTAGACTTCCAAACACATCTATCTATATAGGAGGAAATAGAGTGAAACCTAAAAACTCAAACTGTTACTGGTAACGAACGCTTCATCCTAGAAGAGTGAAAATTGGGCAGCTAAGTGGACTTAGTGAACTGATCATTACCACAGAGATCATCAAGTTCGGATGAAAAAAAAATTGCCGAGTATTCAGAAAACCAGTAGTATTTTGGAAGTGTGGAAACCTTTCCAATGAAGGTATTTTACGCAGTCTTTGCTTGTGGCTATTTCAAGAGGAAACAAACCACAAAGACAGAACTTAGAACTACTTTATTTTGTCAAGTTTCAAGGAGCTAGCACAAACCGTGTTTGATTTAGACTTAAAAAAGACATCTATCTGTATAGGAGGAAATAGAGTGAAACCTAAAAATTCAAACTGTTACTGGTAACGAACGCTTCATCCTAGAATAGTGAAAATTGGGCAGCTAAGTGGACTTAGTGAACTGATCATTACCACAGAGATCATCAAGGTCGGATGAAAAAAAATTTGCCGAGTATTCAGAAAAGCAGTAGTATTTTGGAAGCTTGGAACAGTTTCCAATGAAGGTGTTTTACGCATTCTTTCCTTGTGGCTATATCAAGAGGAAACAAACCACAAAGACAGAACTTAGAACTACTTTATTTTGTCAAGTTTCAAGGAGCTAGCACAAACCGTGTTTGATTTAGACTTAAAAAACAAATCTATCTGTATAGGAGGAAATAGAGTGAAACCTAAAAATTCAAACTGTTACTGGTAACGAACGCTTCATCCTAGAAGAGTGAAAATTGGGCAGCTAAGTGGACTTAGTGAAGTGATCATTACCACAGAGATCATCAAGGTCGGATGAAAAAAAATTTGCCGAGTATTCAGAAAACCAGTAGTATTTTGGAAGCTTGGCACACGTTCCAATGAATGTGTTTTACGCAGTCTTTGCTTGTGCCTATTTCAAGAGGAAACAATCCACAAAGACAGAACTTAGAACTACTTTATTTTGTCAAGTTTCAAGGAGCTAGCACAAACCGTGTTTGATTTAGACTTCCAAACACATCTATCTATATAGGAGGAAATAGAGTGAAACCTAAAAACTCAAACTGTTACTGGTAACGAACGCTTCATCCTAGAAGAGTGAAAATTGGGCAGCTAAGTGGACTTAGTGAACTGATCATTACCACAGAGATCATCAAGTTCGGATGAAAAAAAAATTGCCGAGTATTCAGAAAACCAGTAGTATTTTGGAAGTGTGGAAACCTTTCCAATGAAGGTATTTTATGCAGTCTTTGCTTGTGGCTATTTCAAGAGGAAACAAACCACAAAGACAGAATTTAGAACTACTTTATTTTGTCAAGTTTCAAGGAGCTAGCACAAACCGTGTTTGATTTAGACTTAAAAAAGACATCTATCTGTATAGGAGGAAATAGAGTGAAACCTAAAAATTCAAACTGTTACTGGTAACGAACGCTTCATCCTAGAATAGTGAAAATTGGGCAGCTAAGTGGACTTAGTGAACTGATCATTACCACAGAGATCATCAAGGTCGGATGAAAAAAAATTTGCGAGTATTCAGAAAAGCAGTAGTATTTTGGAAGCTTGGAACAGTTTCCAATGAAGGTGTTTTACGCATTCTTTCCTTGTGGCTATATCAAGAGGAAACAAACCACAAAGACAGAACTTAGAACTACTTTATTTTGTCAAGTTTCAAGGAGCTAGCACAAACCGTGTTTGATTTAGACTTAAAAAACAAATCTATCTGTATAGGAGGAAATAGAGTGAAACCTAAAAATTCAAACTGTTACTGGTAACGAACGCTTCATCCTAGAAGAGTGAAATTGGGCAGCTAAGTGGACTTAGTGAAGTGATCATTACCACAGAGATCATCAAGGTCGGATGAAAAAAAATTTGCCGAGTATTCAGAAAACCAGTAGTATTTTGGAAGCTTGGCACACGTTCCAATGAATGTGTTTTACGCAGTCTTTGCTTGTGCCTATTTCAAGAGGAAACAATCCACAAAGACAGAACTTAGAACTACTTTATTTTGTCAAGTTTCAAGGAGCTAGCACAAACCGTGTTTGATTTAGACTTCCAAACACATCTATCTATATAGGAGGAAATAGAGTGAAACCTAAAAACTCAAACTGTTACTGGTAACGAACGCTTCATCCTAGAAGAGTGAAAATTGGGCAGCTAAGTGGACTTAGTGAACTGATCATTACCACAGAGATCATCAAGTTCGGATGAAAAAAAAATTGCCGAGTATTCAGAAAACCAGTAGTATTTTGGAAGTGTGGAAACCTTTCCAATGAAGGTATTTTACGCAGTCTTTGCTTGTGGCTATTTCAAGAGGAAACAAACCACAAAGACAGAACTTAGAACTACTTTATTTTGTCAAGTTTCAAGGAGCTAGCACAAACCGTGTTTGATTTAGACTTAAAAAAGACATCTATCTGTATAGGAGGAAATAGAGTGAAACCTAAAAATTCAAACTGTTACTGGTAACGAACGCTTCATCCTAGAATAGTGAAAATTGGGCAGCTAAGTGGACTTAGTGAACTGATCATTACCACAGAGATCATCAAGGTCGGATGAAAAAAAATTTGCCGAGTATTCAGAAAAGCAGTAGTATTTTGGAAGCTTGGAACAGTTTCCAATGAAGGTGTTTTACGCAGTCTTTGCTTGTGGCTATTTCAAGAGGAAACAAACCACAAAGACAGAACTTAGAACTACTTTATTTTGTCAAGTTTCAAGGAGCTAGCACAAACCGTGTTTGATTTAGACTTAAAAAACACATCTATCTGTATAGGAGGAAATAGAGTGAAACCTAAAAATTAAAACTGTTACTGGTAACGAACGATTCATCCTAGAAGAGTGAAAATTGGGCAGCTAAGTGGACTTAGTGAAGTGATCATTACCACAGAGATCATCAAGGTCGGATGAAAAAAAATTGGCCGAGTATTCAGAAAACCAGTAGTTTTTTGGAAGCTTGGCACACCTTCCAATGAATGTGTTTTACGCAGTCTTTGCTTGTGCCTATTTCAAGAGGAAACAAACCACAAAGACAGAACTTAGAACTACTTTATTTTGTCAAGTTTCAAGGAGCTAGCACAAACCGTGTTTGATTTAGACTTAAAAAAGACATCTATCTGTATAGGAGGAAATAGAGTGAAACCTAAAAATTCAAACTGTTACTGGTAACGAACGCTTAATCCTAGAAGAGTGAAAATTGGGCAGCTAAGTTGACTTAGTGAACTGAGCATTACCACAGAGATCATCAAGGTCGGATGAAAAAAAATTTGCAGAGTATTCAGAAAACCTGTAGTTTTTTGGAAGCTTGGAACACCTTTCCAATAAAGATGTGTTACGAAGTCTTTGCTTGTGGCTATTTCAAGAGGAAACAAACCACAAAGACAGAACTTAGAACTACTTTTTTTGTCAAGTTTCAAGGAGCTAGCACAAACCGTGTTTGATTTAGACTTAAAAAAGACATCTATCTGTATAGGAGGAAATAGAGTGAAACCTAAAAATTCAAGCTGTTACTGGTAACGAACGCTTCATCCTAGAAGAGTGAAAATTGGGCAGCTAAGTGGACTTAGTGAACTCATCATTACCACAGAGATCATCAAGGTCGGATGAAAAAAAATTTGCCGAGTATTCAGAAAACCAGTAGTATTTTGGAAGCTTGGCACACCTTTCCAATGAATGTGTTTTACGCAGTCTTTCCTTGTGCCTATTTCAAGAGGAAACAAACCACAAAGACAGAACTTAGAACTACTTCATTTTGTCAAGTTTCAAGGAGCTAGCACAAACCGTGTTTGATTTAGACTTAAAAAAGACATCTATCTGTATAGGAGGAAATAGAGTGAAACCTAAAAATTCAAACTGTTACTGGTAACGAACGCTTCATCCTAGAATAGTGAAAATTGGGCAGCTAAGTGGACTTAGTGAACTGATCATTACCACAGAGATCATCAAGGTCGGATGAAAAAAAATTTGCCGAGTATTCAGAAAAGCAGTAGTATTTTTTAAGCTTGGAACAGGTTTCCTATGAAGGTGTTTTACGCAGTCTTTGCTTGTGGCTATTTCAATAGGAAACAAACCACAAAGACAGAACTTAGAACTACTTTATTTTGTCAAGTTTCAAGGAGCTAGCACAAACCGTGTTTGATTTAGACTTAAAAAAGACATCTATCTGTATAGGAGGAAATAGAGTGAATCCTAAAAATTCAAACTGTTACTGGTAACGAACGCTTCATCCTAGAAGAGTGAAAATTGGGCAGCTAAGTGGACTTAGTGAACTGATCATTACCACAGAGATCATCAAGGTCGGATGAAAAAAAAATTGCCGAGTATTCAGAAAACCAGTAGTTTTTTGGAAGCTTGGCACACCATCCAATGAATGTGTTTTACAGAGTCTTTGCTTGTGCCTATTTCAAGATTAAACAAACCACAAAGACAGAACTTAGAACTACTTTATTTTGTCAAGTTTCAAGGAGCTAGCACAAACCGTGTTTGATTTAGACTTCCAAACACATTTATCTATATAGGAGGAAATAGAGTGAAACCTAAAAACTCAAACTGTTACTGGTCACGAACACTTCATCCTAGAAGAGTGTATATTGGGCAGCTAAGTGGACTTAGTGAAGTGATCATTATCACAGAGATCATCAAGGTCGGATGAAAAAAAATTTGCCGAGTATTCAGAAAACCAGTAGTTTTTTGGAAGCTTGGCACACCTTTCCAATGAATGTGTTTTACACAGACTTTCCTTGTGCCTATTTCAAGAGGAAACAAACCACAAAGACAGAACTTAGAACTACTTTATTTTGTCAAGTTTCAAGGAGCTAGCACAAACCGTGTTTGATTTAGACTTAAAAAAGACATCTATCTGTATAGGAGGAAATAGAGTGAAACCTAAAAATTCAAACTGTTACTGGTAACGAACGCTTCATCCTAGAAGAGTGAAAATTGGGCAGCTAAGTGGACTTAGTGAGCTGATCATTACCACAGAGATCATCAAGGTCGGATGAAAAAAAATTTGCCGAGTATTCAGAAAACCAGTAGTATTTTGGAAGCTTGGAACACCTTTCCAATGAAGGTGTTTTACGCAGTCTTTGCTTGTGGCTATTTCAAGAGGAAACAAACCACAAAGACAGAACTTAGAACTACTTTATTTTGTCAAGTTTCAAGGAGCTAGCACAAACCGTGTTTGATTTAGACTTAAAAAACACATCTATCTGTATAGGAGGAAATAGAGTGAAACCTAAAAATTCAAACTGTTACTGGTAACGAACGCTTCATCCTAGAAGAGTGAAAATTGGGCACCTAAGTGGACTTAGTGAAGTGATCATTACCACAGAGATCATCAAGGTCGGATGAAAAAAAATTTGCCGACTAATCAGAAAACCAGTAGTTTTTTGGAAGCTTGGCACACCTTCCAATGAATGTGTTTTACGCAGTCTTTGCTTGTGCCTATTTCAAGAGGAAACAAACCACAAAGACAGAAGTTAGAACTACTTTATTTTTTCAAGTTTCATGGAGCTAGCATAAACCGTGTTTGATTTATACTTAAAAAAGACATCTATCTGTATAGGAGAAAATAGAGTGAAACCTAAAAATTCAATCTGTTACTGGTAACGAACGCTTCATCCTAGAAGAGTGAAAATTGGGCAGCTAAGTGGACTTAGTGAACTGATCATTACCACAGAGATCATCAAGGTCGGATGAAAAAAAATTTGCCGAGTATTTAGAAAACCAGTAGTATTTTGAAAGCTTGGAACACCTTTCCAATGAAGGTTTTTTACGCAGTCTTTGCTTGTGGCTATTTCAAGAGAAAACAAACCACAAAGACAGAACTTAGAACTACGTTATTTTGTCAAGTTTCAAGGAGCTAGCACAAACCGTGTTTGATTTAGCCTTAAAAAAAAAAACATCTATCTGTATATAAGGAAATAGAGTGAAACCTAAAATCTCAAACTGTTACTGGTAACGAACGCTTCATCCTAGAAGAGTGAAAATTGGGCAGCTAAGTGGACTTAGTGAAGTGATCATTACCACAGAGATCATCAAGGTCGGATGAAAAAAAATTTGCCGACTAATCAGAAAACCAGTAGTTTTTTGGAAGCGTGGCACACCTTCCAATGAATGTGTTTTACGCAGTCTTTGCTTGTGCCTATTTCAAGAGGAAACAAACCACAAAGACAGAACTTAGAACTACTTTATTTTGTCAAGTTTCATGGAGCTAGCATAAACCGTGTTTGATTTATACTTAAAAAAGACTTCTATCTGTATAGGATGAAATAGAGTGAAACCTAAAAACTCAAACTGTTACTGGTAACGAACGCTTCATCCTAGAAGAGTGAAAATTGGGCAGCTAAGTGGACTTAGTGAACTGATCATTACCACAGAGATCATCAAGGTCGGATGAAAAAAAATTTGCCGAGTATTCAGAAAACCAGTAGAATTTTGGAAGCTTGGAACACCTTTCTAATGAAGGTGTTTTACGCAGTCTTTGCTTGTGGCTATTTCAAGAGGAAACAAACCACAAAGACAGAACTTAGAACTACTTTATTTTGTCAAGTTTCAAGGAGCTAGCACAAACCGTGTTTGATTTAGACTTAAAAAAGACATCTATCTGTATAGGAGGAAATAGAGTGAAACCTAAAAATTCAATCTGTTACTGGTAACGAACGCTTCATCCTAGAAGAGTGAAAATTGGGCAGCTAAGTGGACTTAGTGAACTGATCATTACCACAGAGATCATCAAGGTCGGATCAAAAAAAATTTGCCGAGTATTTAGAAAACCATTAGTATTTTGGAAGCTTGGAACACCTTTCCAATGAAGGTGTTTTACGCAGTCTTTGCTTGGGGCTATTTCAAGAGAAAACAAACCACAAAGACAGAACTTAGAACTACGTTATTTTGTCAAGTTTCAAGGAGCTAGCACAAACCGTGTTTGATTTAGCCTTAAAAAAAGACATCTATCTGTATAGGAGGAAATAGAGTGAAACCTAAAATCTCAAACTGTCACTGGTAACGAACGCTTCATCCTAGAAGAATGAAAATTGGGCAGCTAAGTGGACTTAGTGAACTGATCATTACCACAGAGATCATCAAGGTCGGATGAAAAAAAATTTGCCGAGTATTCAGAAAACCAGTAGTATTTTGGAGCTTGGAACACCTTTCCAATGAATGGGTTTTACGCAGTCTTTGCTTGTGGCTATTTCAAGAGGAAACAAACCACAAAGACAGAACTTAGAACTACTTTATTTTGTCAAGTTTCAAGGAGCTAGCACAAACCGTGTTTAATTTAGACTTCTAAACACATCTATCTATATAGGAGGAAATAGAGTGAAACCTAAAAACTCAAACTGTTACTGGTAACGAACACTTCATCCTAGAAGAGTAAAAATTGGGCAGCTAAGTGGACTTAGTGAAGTGATCATTACCACAGAGATCATCAAGGTCGGATGAAAAAAAATTTGAAGAGCATTCAGAAAACCAGTAGTTTTTTGGAAGCTTGGCACACCTTTGCAATGAATGGGTTTTACACAGTCTTTGCTTGTGGCTATTTCAAGAGGAAACAAACCACAAAGACAGAACTTAGAACTACTTTATTTTTTCAAGTTTCAAGGAGCTAGCACAAACCGTGTTTGATTTAGACTTAAAAAGACATCTATCTGTATAGGAGGAAATAGAGTGAAACCTAAAAATTCAAACTGTTACTGGTAACGAACGCTTCATCCTAGAAGAGTGAAAATTGGGCAGCTAAGTGGACTTAGTGAACTGATCATTACCACAGAGATCATCAAGGTCGGATGAAAAAAAATTTGCCGAGTATTCAGAAAACCAGTAGTATTTTGGAAGCTTGGAACACCTTTCCAATGGAGGTGTTTTACGCAGTCTTTGCTTGTGGCTATTTCAAGAGGAAACAAACCACAAAGAGAGAACTGAGAACTACTTTATTTTGTCAAGTTTCAAGGAGCTAGCAAAAACCGTGTTTGATTTAGACTTAAAAAAGACATCTATCTGTATAGGAGGAAATAGAGTGAAACCTAAAAATTCAAACTGTTACAGGTAACGAACGCTTCATTTTAGAAGAGTGAAAATTGGGCACCTAAGTGGACTTAGTGAAGTGATCATTACCACAGAGATCATCAAGGTCGGATGAAAAAAAATTTGCCGACTATTCAGAAAACCAGTAGTTTTTTGGAAGCTTGGCACACCATCCAATGAATGTGTTTTACGCAGTCTTAGCTTGTGCCTATTTCAAGAGGAAACAAACCACAAAGACAGAACTTAGAACTACTTTATTTTGTCAAGTTTCAAGGAGCTAGCACAAACCGTGTTTGATTTAGACTTAAAAAAAACATCTATCTGTATAGGAGGAAATAGAGTGAAACCTAAAAATTCAAACTGTTACTGGTAACGAACGCTTCATCCTAGAAGAGTGAAAATTGGGCAGCTAAGTGGACTTAGTGAACTGATCATTACCACAGAGATCATCAAGGTCGGATGAAAAAAAATTTGCCGGGTATTCAGAAAACCAGTAGTTTTTTGGAAGCTTGGCACACCTTTCCAATGAATGTGTTTTACGCAGTCTTTCCTTGTGCCTATTTCAAGAGGAAACAAACCACACAGACAGAACTTAGAACTACTTTATTTTGTCAAGTTTCAAGGAGCTAGCACAAACCGTGTTTGATTTAGACTTAAAAAAGACATCTATCTGTATAGGAGGAAATAGAGTGAAACCTAAAAATTCAAACTGTTACTGGTAACGAACGCTTCATCCTAGAAGAGTGAAAATTGGGCACCTAAGTGGACTTAGTGAACTGATCATTACCACAGAGATCATCAAGGTCGGATGAAAAATAATTTGCCGACTATTCAGAAAACCAGTAGTTTTTTGGAAGCTTGGCACACCTTCCAATGAATGTGTTTTACACAGTCTTTGCTTGTGCCTATTTCAAGAGGAAAGAAACCACAAAGACAGAACTTGGAACTATTTTATTTTGTCAAGTTTCAAGGAGCTAGCACAAACCGTGTTTGATTTAGACTTAAAAAAGACATCTATCTGTTTAGGAGGAAATAGAGTGAAACCTAAAAATTCAAACTGTTACTGGTAACGAACGATTCATCCTAGAAGAGTGAAAATTGGGCACCTAAGTGGACTTAGTGAAGTGATCATTACCACAGAGATCATCAAGGTCGGATGAAAAATAATTTGCCGAGTATTCAGAAAACCAGTAGTTTTTTGGAAGCTTGGCACACCTTCCAATGAATGTGTTTTACGCAGTCTTAGCTTGTGCCTATTTCAAGAGGAAACAAACCACAAAGACAGAACTTAGAAATACTTTATTTTGTCAAGTTTCAAGGAGCTAGCACAAACCGTGTTTGATTTAGACTTAAAAAAGATATCTATCTGTATAGGAGGAAAATGAGTGAAACCTAAAAATTCAAACTGTTACTGGTAACGAACGCTTCATCCTAGAAGAGTGAAAATTGGGCACCTAAGTGGACTTAGTGAAGTGATCATTACCACAGAGATCATCAAGGTCGGATGAAAAAAAATTTGCCGACTAATCAGAAAACCAGTAGTTTTTTGGAAGCTTGGCACACCTTCCAATGAATGTGTTTTACGCAGTCTTTGCTTGTGCCTATTTCAAGAGGAAACAAACCACAAAGACAGAACTTAGAACTACTTTATTTTGTCAAGTTTCAAGGAGCTATCACAAACCGTGTTTGATTTAGACTTAAAAAAGGCATCTATCTGTATAGGAGGAAATAGAGTGAAACCTAAAAATTCAAACTGTTAATGGTAACGAACGCTTCATCCTAGAAGAGTGAAAATTGGGCAGCTAAGTGGACTTAGTGAACTGATCATTACCACAGAGATCATGAAGGTCTGATGAAAAAAAATTTGCCGAATATTCAGAAAACCAGTAGTATTTTGGAAGCTTGGAACACCTTTCCAATGAAGGTGTTTTATGCAGTCTTTGCTTGTGGCTATTTCAAGAGGAAACAAACCACAAAGACAGAACTTAGAACTACTTTATTTTGTCAAGTTTCAAGGAGCTAGCACAAACCGTGTTTGATTTAGACTTCCAAACACATCTATCTATATAGGAGGAAATAGAGCGAAACCTAAAAACTCAAACTGTTACTGGTAACGAACACTTCATCCTAGAAGAGTGAATTTTGGCCAACTAAGTTGACTTGGTGAAGTGATCATTACTACAGAGATCATCAAGGTCGGATGAAAAAAAATTTGCCGGGTATTCAGAAAACCAGTAGTTTTTTGGAAGCTTGGCACACCTTTCCAATGAATGTGTTTTACGCAGTCTTTCCTTGTGCCTATTTCAAGAGGAAACAAACCACAAAGACAGAACTTAGAACTACTTTATTTTGTCAAGTTTCAAGGAGCTAGCACAAACCGTGCTTGATTTAGACTTAAAAAACACATCTATCTGTATAGGAGGAAATAGAGTGAAACCTAAAAATTCAAACTGTTACTGGTAACGAACGCTTCATCCTAGAAGAGTGAAAATTGGGCACCTAAGTGGACTTAGTGAAGTGATCATTACCACAGAGATCATCAAGGTCGGATGAAAAATAATTTGCCGACTATTCAGAAAACCAGTAGTTTTTTGGAAGCTTGGCACACCTTCCAATGAATGTGTTTTACGCAGTCTTTGCTTGTGCCTATTTCAAGAGGAAAGAAACCACAAAGACAGAACTTAGAACTACTTTATTTTGTCAAGTTTCAAGGAGCTAGCACAAACCGTGTTTGATTTAGACTTAAAAAAGACATCTATCTGTATAGGAGGAAATAGAGTGAAACCTAAAATTTCAAACTGTTACTGGTAATGAACGATTCATCCTAGAAGAGTGAAAATTGGGCAGCTAAGTGGACTTAGTGAACTGATCATTACCACAGAGATCATCAAGGTCGGATGAAAAAAAAATTGCCGAGTATTCAGAAAACCAGTAGTTTTTTGGAAGCTTGGCACACCATCCAATGAATGTGTTTTACGCAGTCTTTGCTTGTGCCTATTTCAAGATTAAACAAACCACAAAGACAGAACTTAGAACTACTTTATTTTGTCAAGTTTCAAGGAGCTAGCACAAACCGTGTTTGATTTAGACTTCCAAACACATTTATCTATATAGGAGGAAATAGAGTGAAACCTAAAAACTCAAACTGTTACTGGTCACGAACACTTCATCCTAGAAGAGTGAATATTGGGCAGCTAAGTGGACTTAGTGAAGTGATCATTATCACAGAGATCATCAAGGTCGGATGAAAAAAAATTTGCCGAGTATTCAGAAAACCAGTAGTTTTTTGGAAGCTTGGCACACCTTTCCAATGAATGTGTTTTACACAGACTTTCCTTGTGCCTATTTCAAGAGGAAACAAACCACAAAGACAGAACTTAGAACTACTTTATTTTGTCAAGTTTCAAGGAGCTAGCACAAACCGTGTTTGATTTAGACTTAAAAAAGACATCTATCTGTATAGGAGGAAATAGAGTGAAACCTAAAAATTCAAACTGTTACTGGTAACGAACGCTTCATTTTAGAAGAGTGAAAATTGGGCACCTAAGTGGACTTAGTGAAGTGATCATTACCACAGAGATCATCAAGGTCGGATGAAAAAAAATTTGCCGACTATTCAGAAAACCAGTAGTTTTTTGGAAGCTTGGCACACCTTCCAATGAATGTGTTTTACGCAGTCTTAGCTTGTGCCTATTTCAAGAGGAAACAAACCACAAAGACAGAACTTAGAACTACTTTATTTTTTCAAGTTTCAAGGAGCTAGCACAAACCGTGTTTGATTTAGACTTAAAAAAGACATCTATCTGTATAGGAGGAAATAGAGTGAAACCTAGAAATTCAAACTGTTACTGGTAACGAACACTTCATCCTAGAAGAGTGAATACTGGGCAGCTAAGTGGACTTAGTGAAGTGATCATTACCACAGAGATCATCAAGGTCGGATGAAAAAAAATTTGCCAGTATTCAGAAAACCAGTAGTTTTTTGGAAGCTTGGCACACCTTTCCAATGAAGGTGTTTTACGCATTCTTTCCTTGTGGCTATATCAAGAGGAAACAAACCACAAAGACAGAACTTAGAACTACTTTATTTTGTCAAGTTTCAAGAAGCTAGCACAAACCATGTTTGATTTAGACTTAAAAAAGGCATCTATCTGTATAGGAGGAAATAGAGTGAAACCTAAAAATTCAAACTGTTACTGGTAACGAACGCTTCATCCTAGAAGAGTGAGAATTGGGCAGCTAAGTGGACTTAGTGAACTGATCATTACCACAGAGATCATCAAGGTCGGATGAAAAAAAATTTGCCGAGTATTCAGAAAATCAGTAGTATTTTGGAAGCTTGGCACACCTTTCCAATGAAGGTGTTTTACGCAGTCTTTGCTTGTGGCTATTTCAAGAGGAAACAAACCACAAAGACAAAACTTAGAACTACTTTATTTTGTCAAGTTTCAAGGAGCTAGCACAAACCGTGTTTGATTTAGACTGAAAAAAAGACATCTATCTGTATAGGAGGAAATAGAGTGAAACCTAAAAATTCAAATTGTTACTGGTCACGAACGCTTCATCCTAGAAGAGTGAAAATTGGGCAGCTAAGTGGACTTAGTGAACTGATCATTACCACAGAGATCATCAACGTCGGATGAAAAAAAATTTGCCGAGTATTCAGAAAACCATTAGTATTTTGGAAGCTTGGAAAACCTTTCCAATGAATGGGTTTTACGCAGTCTTTGCTTGTGGCTATTTCAAGAGGAAACAAACCACAAAGACAGAACTTAGAACTACTTTATTTTGTCAAGTTTCAAGGAGCTAGCACAAACCGTGTTTGATTTAGACTTACAAAACAAATCTATCTGTATAGGAGGAAATAGAGTGAAACCTAAAAATTCAAACTGTTACTGGTAACGAACGCTTCATCCTAGAAGAGTGAAAATTGGGCAGCTAAGTGGACTTAGTGAAGTGATCATTACCACAGAGATCATCAAGGTCGGATGAAAAAAAATTTGCCGAGTATTCAGAAAACCAGTAGTATTTTGGAAGCTTGGCACACGTTCCAATGAATGTGTTTTACGCAGTCTTTGCTTGTGCCTATTTCAAGAGGAAACAATCCACAAAGACAGAACTTAGAACTACTTTATTTTGTCAAGTTTCAAGGAGCTAGCACAAACCGTGTTTGATTTAGACTTCCAAACACATCTATCTATATAGGAGGAAATAGAGTGAAACCTAAAAACTCAAACTGTTACTGGTAACGAACGCTTCATCCTAGAAGAGTGAAAATTGGGCAGCTAAGTGGACTTAGTGAACTGATCATTACCACAGAGATCATAACGTTCGGATGAAAAAAAAATTGCCGAGTATTCAGAAAACCAGTAGTATTTTGGAAGTGTGGAAACCTTTCCAATGAAGGTATTTTACGCAGTCTTTGCTTGTGGCTATTTCAAGAGGAAACAAACCACAAAGACAGAACTTAGAACTACTTTATTTTGTCAAGTTTCAAGGAGCTAGCACAAACCGTGTTTGATTTAGACTTAAAAAAGACATCTATCTGTATAGGAGGAAATAGAGTGAAACCTAAAAATTCAAACTGTTACTGGTAACGAACGCTTCATCCTAGAATAGTGAAAATTGGGCAGCTAAGTGGACTTAGTGAACTGATCATTACCACAGAGATCATCAAGGTCGGATGAAAAAAAATTTGCCGAGTATTCAGAAAAGCAGTAGTATTTTGGAAGCTTGGAACAGTTTCCAATGAAGGTGTTTTACGCATTCTTTCCTTGTGGCTATATCAAGAGGAAACAAACCACAAAGACAGAACTTAGAACTACTTTATTTTGTCAAGTTTCAAGGAGCTAGCACAAACCTTGTTTGATTTAGACTTAAAAAACAAATCTATCTGTATAGGAGGAAATAGAGTGAAACCTAAAAATTCAAACTGTTACTGGTAACGAACGCTTCATCCTAGAAGAGTGAAAATTGGGCAGCTAAGTGGACTTAGTGAAGTGATCATTACCACAGAGATCATCAAGGTCGGATGAAAAAAAATTTGCCGAGTATTCAGAAAACCAGTAGTATTTTGGAAGCTTGGCACACGTTCCAATGAATGTGTTTTACGCAGTCTTTGCTTGTGCCTATTTCAAGAGGAAACAATCCACAAAGACAGAACTTAGAACTACTTTATTTTGTCAAGTTTCAAGGAGCTATCACAAACCGTGTTTGATTTAGACTTAAAAAAGGCATCTATCTGTATAGGAGGAAATAGAGTGAAACCTAAAAATTCAAACTGTTAATGGTAACGAACGCTTCATCCTAGAAGAGTGAAAATTGGGCAGCTAAGTGGACTTAGTGAACTGATCATTACCACAGAGATCATGAAGGTCTGATGAAAAAAAATTTGCCGAATATTCAGAAAACCAGTAGTATTTTGGAAGCTTGGAACACCTTTCCAATGAAGGTGTTTTATGCAGTCTTTGCTTGTGGCTATTTCAAGCGGAAACAAACCACAAAGACAGAACTTAGAACTACTTTATTTTGTCAAGTTTCAAGGAGCTAGCACAAACCGTGTTTGATTTAGACTTCCAAACACATCTATCTATATAGGAGGAAATAGAGCGAAACCTAAAAACTCAAACTGTTACTGGTAACGAACACTTCATCCTAGAAGAGTGAATTTTGGCCAACTAAGTTGACTTGGTGAAGTGATCATTACTACAGAGATCATCAAGGTCGGATGAAAAAAAATTTGCCGGGTATTCAGAAAACCAGTAGTTTTTTGGAAGCTTGGCACACCTTTCCAATGAATGTGTTTTACGCAGTCTTTCCTTGTGCCTATTTCAAGAGGAAACAAACCACAAAGACAGAACTTAGAACTACTTTATTTTGTCAAGTTTCAAGGAGCTAGCACAAACCGTGTTTGATTTAGACTTAAAAAACACATCTATCTGTATAGGAGGAAATAGAGTGAAACCTAAAAATTCAAACTGTTTCTGGTAACGAACGCTTCATCCTAGAAGAGTGAAAATTGGGCACCTAAGTGGACTTAGTGAAGTGATCATTACCACAGAGATCATCAAGGTCGGATGAAAAATAATTTGCCGACTATTCAGAAAACCAGTAGTTTTTTGGAAGCTTGGCACACCTTCCAATGAATGTGTTTTACGCAGTCTTTGCTTGTGCCTATTTCAAGAGGAAAGAAACCACAAAGACAGAACTTAGAACTACTTTATTTTGTCAAGTTTCAAGGAGCTAGCACAAACCGTGTTTGATTTAGACTTAAAAAAGACATCTATCTGTATAGGAGGAAATAGAGTGAAACCTAAAATTTCAAACTGTTACTGGTAATGAACGATTCATCCTAGAAGAGTGAAAATTGGGCAGCTAAGTGGACTTAGTGAACTGATCATTACCACAGAGATCATCAAGGTCGGATGAAAAAAAAATTGCCGAGTATTCAGAAAACCAGTAGTTTTTTGGAAGCTTGGCACACCATCCAATGAATGTGTTTTACGCAGTCTTTGCTTGTGCCTATTTCAAGATTAAACAAACCACAAAGACAGAACTTAGAACTACTTTATTTTGTCAAGTTTCAAGGAGCTAGCACAAACCGTGTTTGATTTAGACTTCCAAACACATTTATCTATATAGGAGGAAATAGAGTGAAACCTAAAAACTCAAACTGTTACTGGTCACGAACACTTCATCCTAGAAGAGTGAATATTGGGCAGCTAAGTGGACTTAGTGAAGTGATCATTATCACAGAGATCATCAAGGTCGGATGAAAAAAAATTTGCCGAGTATTCAGAAAACCAGTAGTTTTTTGGAAGCTTGGCACACCTTTCCAATGAATGTGTTTTACACAGACTTTCCTTGTGCCTATTTCAAGAGGAAACAAATCACAAAGACAGAACTTAGAACTACTTTATTTTGTCAAGTTTCAAGGAGCTAGCACAAACCGTGTTTGATTTAGACTTAAAAAAGACATCTATCTGTATGGGAGGAAATAGAGTGAAACCTAAAAATTCAAACTGTTACTGGTAACGAACGCTTCATTTTAGAAGAGTGAAAATTGGGCACCTAAGTGGACTTAGTGAAGTGATCATTACCACAGAGATCATCAAGGTCGGATGAAAAAAAATTTGCCGAGTATTCAGAAAAGCAGTAGTATTTTGGAAGCTTGGAACAGTTTCCAATGAAGGTGTTTTACGCATTCTTTCCTTGTGGCTATATCAAGAGGAAACAAACCACAAAGACAGAACTTAGAACTACTTTATTTTGTCAAGTTTCAAGGAGCTAGCACAAACCGTGTTTGATTTAGACTTAAAAAACAAATCTATCTGTATAGGAGGAAATAGAGTGAAACCTAAAAATTCAAACTGTTACTGGTAACGAACGCTTCATCCTAGAAGAGTGAAAATTGGGCAGCTAAGTGGACTTAGTGAAGTGATCATTACCACAGAGATCATCAAGGTCGGATGAAAAAAAATTTGCCGAGTATTCAGAAAACCAGTAGTATTTTGGAAGCTTGGCACACGTTCCAATGAATGTGTTTTACGCAGTCTTTGCTTGTGCCTATTTCAAGAGGAAACAATCCACAAAGACAGAACTTAGAACTACTTTATTTTGTCAAGTTTCAAGGAGCTATCACAAACCGTGTTTGATTTAGACTTAAAAAAGGCATCTATCTGTATAGGAGGAAATAGAGTGAAACCTAAAAATTCAAACTGTTAATGGTAACGAACGCTTCATCCTAGAAGAGTGAAAATTGGGCAGCTAAGTGGACTTAGTGAACTGATCATTACCACAGAGATCATGAAGGTCTGATGAAAAAAAATTTGCCGAATATTCAGAAAACCAGTAGTATTTTGGAAGCTTGGAACACCTTTCCAATGAAGGTGTTTTATGCAGTCTTTGCTTGTGGCTATTTCAAGCGGAAACAAACCACAAAGACAGAACTTAGAACTACTTTATTTTGTCAAGTTTCAAGGAGCTAGCACAAACCGTGTTTGATTTAGACTTCCAAACACATCTATCTATATAGGAGGAAATAGAGCGAAACCTAAAAACTCAAACTGTTACTGGTAACGAACACTTCATCCTAGAAGAGTGAATTTTGGCCAACTAAGTTGACTTGGTGAAGTGATCATTACTACAGAGATCATCAAGGTCGGATGAAAAAAAATTTTCCGGGTATTCAGAAAACCAGTAGTTTTTTGGAAGCTTGGCACACCTTTCCAATGAATGTGTTTTACGCAGTCTTTCCTTGTGCCTATTTCAAGAGGAAACAAACCACAAAGACAGAACTTAGAACTACTTTATTTTGTCAAGTTTCAAGGAGCTAGCACAAACCGTGTTTGATTTAGACTTAAAAAACACATCTATCTGTATAGGAGGAAATAGAGTGAAACCTAAAAATTCAAACTGTTACTGGTAACGAACGCTTCATCCTAGAAGAGTGAAAATTGGGCACCTAAGTGGACTTAGTGAAGTGATCATTACCACAGAGATCATCAAGGTCGGATGAAAAATAATTTGCCGACTATTCAGAAAACCAGTAGTTTTTTGGAAGCTTGGCACACCTTCCAATGAATGTGTTTTACGCAGTCTTTGCTTGTGCCTATTTCAAGAGGAAAGAAACCACAAAGACAGAACTTAGAACTACTTTATTTTGTCAAGTTTCAAGGAGCTAGCACAAACCGTGTTTGATTTAGACTTAAAAAAGACATCTATCTGTATAGGAGGAAATAGAGTGAAACCTAAAATTTCAAACTGTTACTGGTAATGAACGATTCATCCTAGAAGAGTGAAAATTGGGCAGCTAAGTGGACTTAGTGAACTGATCATTACCACAGAGATCATCAAGGTCGGATGAAAAAAAAATTGCCGAGTATTCAGAAAACCAGTAGTTTTTTGGAAGCTTGGCACACCATCCAATGAATGTGTTTTACGCAGTCTTTGCTTGTGCCTATTTCAAGATTAAACAAACCACAAAGACAGAACTTAGAACTACTTTATTTTGTCAAGTTTCAAGGAGCTAGCACAAACCGTGTTTGATTTAGACTTCCAAACACATTTATCTATATAGGAGGAAATAGAGTGAAACCTAAAAACTCAAACTGTTACTGGTCACGAACACTTCATCCTAGAAGAGTGAATATTGGGCACCTAAGTGGACTTAGTGAAGTGATCATTACCACAGAGATCATCAAGGTCGGATGAAAAAAAATTTGCCGACTATTCAGAAAACCAGTAGTTTTTTGGAAGCTTGGCACACCTTCCAATGAATGTGTTTTACGCAGTCTTAGCTTGTGCCTATTTCAAGAGGAAACAAACCACAAAGACAGAACTTAGAACTACTTTATTTTTTCAAGTTTCAAGGAGCTAGCACAAACCGTGTTTGATTTAGACTTAAAAAAGACATCTATCTGTATAGGAGGAAATAGAGTGAAACCTAGAAATTCAAACTGTTACTGGTAACGAACACTTCATCCTAGAAGAGTGAATACTGGGCAGCTAAGTGGACTTAGTGAAGTGATCATTACCACAGAGATCATCAAGGTCGGATGAAAAAAAATTTGCCAGTATTCAGAAAACCAGTAGTTTTTTGGAAGCTTGGCACACCTTTCCAATGAAGGTGTTTTACGCATTCTTTCCTTGTGGCTATATCAAGAGGAAACAAACCACAAAGACAGAACTTAGAACTACTTTATTTTGTCAAGTTTCAAGAAGCTAGCACAAACCATGTTTGATTTAGACTTAAAAAAGGCATCTATCTGTATAGGAGGAAATAGAGTGAAACCTAAAAATTCAAACTGTTACTGGTAACGAACGCTTCATCCTAGAAGAGTGAGAATTGGGCAGCTAAGTGGACTTAGTGAACTGATCATTACCACAGAGATCATCAAGGTCGGATGAAAAAAAATTTGCCGAGTATTCAGAAAATCAGTAGTATTTTGGAAGCTTGGCACACCTTTCCAATGAAGGTGTTTTACGCAGTCTTTGCTTGTGGCTATTTCAAGAGGAAACAAACCACAAAGACAAAACTTAGAACTACTTTATTTTGTCAAGTTTCAAGGAGCTAGCACAAACCGTGTTTGATTTAGACTGAAAAAAAGACATCTATCTGTATAGGAGGAAATAGAGTGAAACCTAAAAATTCAAATTGTTACTGGTCACGAACGCTTCATCCTAGAAGAATGAAAATTGGGCAGCTAAGTGGACTTAGTGAACTGATCATTACCACAGAGATCATCAACGTCGGATGAAAAAAAATTTGCCGAGTATTCAGAAAACCATTAGTATTTTGGAAGCTTGGAAAACCTTTCCAATGAATGGGTTTTACGCAGTCTTTGCTTGTGGCTATTTCAAGAGGAAACAAACCACAAAGACAGAACTTAGAACTACTTTATTTTGTCAAGTTTCAAGGAGCTAGCACAAACCGTGTTTGATTTAGACTTACAAAACAAATCTATCTGTATAGGAGGAAATAGAGTGAAACCTAAAAATTCAAACTGTTACTGGTAACGAACGCTTCATCCTAGAAGAGTGAAAATTGGGCAGCTAAGTGGACTTAGTGAAGTGATCATTACCACAGAGATCATCAAGGTCGGATGAAAAAAAATTTGCCGAGTATTCAGAAAACCAGTAGTATTTTGGAAGCTTGGCACACGTTCCAATGAATGTGTTTTACGCAGTCTTTGCTTGTGCCTATTTCAAGAGGAAACAATCCACAAAGACAGAACTTAGAACTACTTTATTTTGTCAAGTTTCAAGGAGCTAGCACAAACCGTGTTTGATTTAGACTTCCAAACACATCTATCTATATAGGAGGAAATAGAGTGAAACCTAAAAACTCAAACTGTTACTGGTAACGAACGCTTCATCCTAGAAGAGTGAAAATTGGGCAGCTAAGTGGACTTAGTGAACTGATCATTACCACAGAGATCATAACGTTCGGATGAAAAAAAAATTGCCGAGTATTCAGAAAACCAGTAGTATTTTGGAAGTGTGGAAACCTTTCCAATGAAGGTATTTTACGCAGTCTTTGCTTGTGGCTATTTCAAGAGGAAACAAACCACAAAGACAGAACTTAGAACTACTTTATTTTGTCAAGTTTCAAGGAGCTAGCACAAACCGTGTTTGATTTAGACTTAAAAAAGACATCTATCTGTATAGGAGGAAATAGAGTGAAACCTAAAAATTCAAACTGTTACTGGTAACGAACGCTTCATCCTAGAATAGTGAAAATTGGGCAGCTAAGTGGACTTAGTGAACTGATCATTACCACAGAGATCATCAAGGTCGGATGAAAAAAAATTTGCCGAGTATTCAGAAAAGCAGTAGTATTTTGGAAGCTTGGAACAGTTTCCAATGAAGGTGTTTTACGCATTCTTTCCTTGTGGCTATATCAAGAGGAAACAAACCACAAAGACAGAACTTAGAACTACTTTATTTTGTCAAGTTTCAAGGAGCTAGCACAAACCGTGTTTGATTTAGACTTAAAAAACAAATCTATCTGTATAGGAGGAAATAGAGTGAAACCTAAAAATTCAAACTGTTACTGGTAACGAACGCTTCATCCTAGAAGAGTGAAAATTGGGCAGCTAAGTGGACTTAGTGAAGTGATCATTACCACAGAGATCATCAAGGTCGGATGAAAAAAAATTTGCCGAGTATTCAGAAAACCAGTAGTATTTTGGAAGCTTGGCACACGTTCCAATGAATGTGTTTTACGCAGTCTTTGCTTGTGCCTATTTCAAGAGGAAACAATCCACAAAGACAGAACTTAGAACTACTTTATTTTGTCAAGTTTCAAGGAGCTAGCACAAACCGTGTTTGATTTAGACTTCCAAACACATCTATCTATATAGGAGGAAATAGAGTGAAACCTAAAAACTCAAACTGTTACTGGTAACGAACGCTTCATCCTAGAAGAGTGAAAACTGGGCAGCTAAGTGGACTTAGTGAACTGATCATTACCACAGAGATCATCAAGTTCGGATGAAAAAAAAATTGCCGAGTATTCAGAAAACCAGTAGTATTTTGGAAGTGTGGAAACCTTTCCAATGAAGGTATTTTACGCAGTCTTTGCTTGTGGCTATTTCAAGAGGAAACAAACCACAAAGACAGAACTTAGAACTACTTTATTTTGTCAAGTTTCAAGGAGCTAGCACAAACCGTGTTTGATTTAGACTTAAAAAAGACATCTATCTGTATAGGAGGAAATAGAGTGAAACCTAAAAATTCAAACTGTTACTGGTAACGAACGCTTCATCCTAGAATAGTGAAAATTGGGCAGCTAAGTGGACTTAGTGAACTGATCATTACCACAGAGATCATCAAGGTCGGATGAAAAAAAATTTGCCGAGTATTCAGAAAAGCAGTAGTATTTTGGAAGCTTGGAACAGTTTCCAATGAAGGTGTTTTACGCAGTCTTTGCTTGTGGCTATTTCAAGAGGAAACAAACCACAAAGACAGAACTTAGAACTACTTTATTTTGTCAAGTTTCAAGGAGCTAGCACAAACCGTGTTTAATTTAGACTTAAAAAACACATCTATCTGTATAGGAGGAAATAGAGTGAAACCTAAAAATTAAAGCTGTTACTGGTAACGAACGATTCATCCTAGAAGAGTGAAAATTGGGCAGCTAAGTGGACTTAGTGAAGTGATCATTACCACAGAGATCATCAAGGTCGGATGAAAAAAAATTGGCCGAGTATTCAGAAAACCAGTAGTTTTTTGAAGCTTGGCACACCTTCCAATGAATGTGTTTTACGCAGTCTTTGCTTGTGCCTATTTCAAGAGGAAACAAACCACAAAGACAGAACTTAGAACTACTTTATTTTGTCAAGTTTCAAGGAGCTAGCACAAACCGTGTTTGATTTAGACTTAAAAAAGACATCTATCTGTATAGGAGGAAATAGAGTGAAACCTAAAAATTCAAACTGTTACTGGTAACGAACGCTTAATCCTAGAAGAGTGAAAATTGGGCAGCTAAGTTGACTTAGTGAACTGAGCATTACCACAGAGATCATCAAGGTCGGATGAAAAAAAATTTGCAGAGTATTCAGAAAACCTGTAGTTTTTTGGAAGCTTGGAACACCTTTCCAATAAAGATGTGTTACGAAGTCTTTGCTTGTGGCTATTTCAAGAGGAAACAAACCACAAAGACAGAACTTAGAACTACTTTTTTTGTCAAGATTCAAGGAGCTAGCACAAACCGTGTTTGATTTAGACTTAAAAAAGACATCTATCTGTATAGGAGGAAATAGAGTGAAACCTAAAAATTCAAGCTGTTACTGGTAACGAACGCTTCATCCTAGAAGAGTGAAAATTGGGCAGCTAAGTGGACTTAGTGAACTCATCATTACCACAGAGATCATCAAGGTCGGATGAAAAAAAATTTGCCGAGTATTCAGAAAACCAGTAGTATTTTGGAAGCTTGGCACACCTTTCCAATGAATGTGTTTTACGCAGTCTTTCCTTGTGCCTATTTCAAGAGGAAACAAACCACAAAGACAGAACTTAGAACTACTTCATTTTGTCAAGTTTCAAGGAGCTAGCACAAACCGTGTTTGATTTAGACTTAAAAAAGACATCTATCTGTATAGGAGGAAATAGAGTGAAACCTAAAAATTCAAACTGTTACTGGTAACGAACGCTTCATCCTAGAATAGTGAAAATTGGGCAGCTAAGTGGACTTAGTGAACTGATCATTACCACAGAGATCATCAAGGTCGGATGAAAAAAAATTTGCCGAGTATTCAGAAAAGCAGTAGTATTTTTTAAGCTTGGAACAGGTTTCCTATGAAGGTGTTTTACGCAGTCTTTGCTTGTGGCTATTTCAATAGGAAACAAACCACAAAGACAGAACTTAGAACTACTTTATTTTGTCAAGTTTCAAGGAGCTAGCACAAACCGTGTTTGATTTAGACTTAAAAAAGACATCTATCTGTACAGGAGGAAATAGAGTGAATCCTAAAAATTCAAACTGTTACTGGTAACGAACGCTTCATCCTAGAAGAGTGAAAATTGGGCAGCTAAGTGGACTTAGTGAACTGATCATTACCACAGAGATCATCAAGGTCGGATGAAAAAAAAATTGCCGAGTATTCAGAAAACCAGTAGTTTTTTGGAAGCTTGGCACACCATCCAATGAATGTGTTTTACGGAGTCTTTGCTTGTGCCTATTTCAAGATTAAACAAACCACAAAGACAGAACTTAGAACTACTTTATTTTGTCAAGTTTCAAGGAGCTAGCACAAACCGTGTTTGATTTAGACTTCCAAACACATTTATCTATATAGGAGGAAATAGAGTGAAACCTAAAAACTCAAACTGTTACTGGTCACGAACACTTCATCCTAGAAGAGTGAATATTGGGCAGCTAAGTGGACTTAGTGAAGTGATCATTATCACAGAGATCATCAAGGTCGGATGAAAAAAAATTTGCCGAGTATTCAGAAAACCAGTAGTTTTTTGGAAGCTTGGCACACCTTTCCAATGAATGTGTTTTACACAGACTTTCCTTGTGCCTATTTCAAGAGGAAACAAACCACAAAGACAGAACTTAGAACTACTTTATTTTGTCAAGTTTCAAGGAGCTAGCACAAACCGTGTTTGATTTAGACTTAAAAAAGACATCTATCTGTATAGGAGGAAATAGAGTGAAACCTAAAAATTCAAACTGTTACTGGTAACGAACGCTTCATCCTAGAATAGTGAAAATTGGGCAGCTAAGTGGACTTAGTGAACTGATCATTACCACAGAGATCATCAAGGTCGGATGAAAAAAAATTTGCCGAGTATTCAGAAAAGCAGTAGTATTTTGGAAGCTTGGAACAGTTTCCAATGAAGGTGTTTTACGCAGTCTTTGCTTGTGGCTATTTCAAGAGGAAACAAACCACAAAGACAGAACTTAGAACTACTTTATTTTGTCAAGTTTCAAGGAGCTAGCACAAACCGTGTTTGATTTAGACTTAAAAAACACATCTATCTGTATAGGAGGAAATAGAGTGAAACCTAAAAATTCAAACTGTTACTGGTAACGAACGCTTCATCCTAGAAGAGTGAAAATTGGGCAGCTAAGTGGACTTAGTGAAGTGATCATTACCACAGAGATCATCAAGGTCGGATGAAAAAAAATTTGCCGAGTATTCAGAAAACCAGTAGTATTTTGGAAGCTTGGCACACGTTCCAATGAATGTGTTTTACGCAGTCTTTGCTTGTGCCTATTTCAAGAGGAAACAATCCACAAAGACAGAACTTAGAACTACTTTATTTTGTCAAGTTTCAAGGAGCTAGCACAAACCGTGTTTGATTTAGACTTCCAAACACATCTATCTATATAGGAGGAAATAGAGTGAAACCTAAAAACTCAAACTGTTACTGGTAACGAACGCTTCATCCTAGAAGAGTGAAAACTGGGCAGCTAAGTGGACTTAGTGAACTGATCATTACCACAGAGATCATCAAGTTCGGATGAAAAAAAAATTGCCGAGTATTCAGAAAACCAGTAGTATTTTGGAAGTGTGGAAACCTTTCCAATGAAGGTATTTTACGCAGTCTTTGCTTGTGGCTATTTCAAGAGGAAACAAACCACAAAGACAGAACTTAGAACTACTTTATTTTGTCAAGTTTCAAGGAGCTAGCACAAACCGTGTTTGATTTAGACTTAAAAAAGACATCTATCTGTATAGGAGGAAATAGAGTGAAACCTAAAAATTCAAACTGTTACTGGTAACGAACGCTTCATCCTAGAATAGTGAAAATTGGGCAGCTAAGTGGACTTAGTGAACTGATCATTACCACAGAGATCATCAAGGTCGGATGAAAAAAAATTTGCCGAGTATTCAGAAAAGCAGTAGTATTTTGGAAGCTTGGAACAGTTTCCAATGAAGGTGTTTTACGCAGTCTTTGCTTGTGGCTATTTCAAGAGGAAACAAACCACAAAGACAGAACTTAGAACTACTTTATTTTGTCAAGTTTCAAGGAGCTAGCACAAACCGTGTTTGATTTAGACTTAAAAAACACATCTATCTGTATAGGAGGAAATAGAGTGAAACCTAAAAATTAAAACTGTTACTGGTAACGAACGATTCATCCTAGAAGAGTGAAAATTGGGCAGCTAAGTGGACTTAGTGAAGTGATCATTACCACAGAGATCATCAAGGTCGGATGAAAAAAAATTGGCCGAGTATTCAGAAAACCAGTAGTTTTTTGAAGCTTGGCACACCTTCCAATGAATGTGTTTTACGCAGTCTTTGCTTGTGCCTATTTCAAGAGGAAACAAACCACAAAGACAGAACTTAGAACTACTTTATTTTGTCAAGTTTCAAGGAGCTAGCACAAACCGTGTTTGATTTAGACTTAAAAAAGACATCTATCTGTATAGGAGGAAATAGAGTGAAACCTAAAAATTCAAACTGTTACTGGTAACGAACGCTTAATCCTAGAAGAGTGAAAATTGGGCAGCTAAGTTGACTTAGTGAACTGAGCATTACCACAGAGATCATCAAGGTCGGATGAAAAAAAATTTGCAGAGTATTCAGAAAACCTGTAGTTTTTTGGAAGCTTGGAACACCTTTCCAATAAAGATGTGTTACGAAGTCTTTGCTTGTGGCTATTTCAAGAGGAAACAAACCACAAAGACAGAACTTAGAACTACTTTTTTTGTCAAGATTCAAGGAGCTAGCACAAACCGTGTTTGATTTAGACTTAAAAAAGACATCTATCTGTATAGGAGGAAATAGAGTGAAACCTAAAAATTCAAGCTGTTACTGGTAACGAACGCTTCATCCTAGAAGAGTGAAAATTGGGCAGCTAAGTGGACTTAGTGAACTCATCATTACCACAGAGATCATCAAGGTCGGATGAAAAAAAATTTGCCGAGTATTCAGAAAACCAGTAGTATTTTGGAAGCTTGGCACACCTTTCCAATGAATGTGTTTTACGCAGTCTTTCCTTGTGCCTATTTCAAGAGGAAACAAACCACAAAGACAGAACTTAGAACTACTTCATTTTGTCAAGTTTCAAGGAGCTAGCACAAACCGTGTTTGATTTAGACTTAAAAAAGACATCTATCTGTATAGGAGGAAATAGAGTGAAACCTAAAAATTCAAACTGTTACTGGTAACGAACGCTTCATCCTAGAATAGTGAAATTTGGGCAGCTAAGTGGACTTAGTGAACTGATCATTACCACAGAGATCATCAAGGTCGGATGAAAAAAAATTTGCCGAGTATTCAGAAAAGCAGTAGTATTTTTTAAGCTTGGAACAGGTTTCCTATGAAGGTGTTTTACGCAGTCTTTGCTTGTGGCTATTTCAATAGGAAACAAACCACAAAGACAGAACTTAGAACTACTTTATTTTGTCAAGTTTCAAGGAGCTAGCACAAACCGTGTTTGATTTAGACTTAAAAAAGACATCTATCTGTACAGGAGGAAATAGAGTGAATCCTAAAAATTCAAACTGTTACTGGTAACGAACGCTTCATCCTAGAAGAGTGAAAATTGGGCAGCTAAGTGGACTTAGTGAACTGATCATTACCACAGAGATCATCAAGGTCGGATGAAAAAAAAATTGCCGAGTATTCAGAAAACCAGTAGTTTTTTGGAAGCTTGGCACACCATCCAATGAATGTGTTTTACGGAGTCTTTGCTTGTGCCTATTTCAAGATTAAACAAACCACAAAGACAGAACTTAGAACTACTTTATTTTGTCAAGTTTCAAGGAGCTAGCACAAACCGTGTTTGATTTAGACTTCCAAACACATTTATCTATATAGGAGGAAATAGAGTGAAACCTAAAAACTCAAACTGTTACTGGTCACGAACACTTCATCCTAGAAGAGTGAATATTGGGCAGCTAAGTGGACTTAGTGAAGTGATCATTATCACAGAGATCATCAAGGTCGGATGAAAAAAAAATTGCCGAGTATTCAGAAAACCAGTAGTTTTTTGGAAGCTTGGCACACCTTTCCAATGAATGTGTTTTACACAGACTTTCCTTGTGCCTATTTCAAGAGGAAACAAACCACAAAGACAGAACTTAGAACTACTTTATTTTGTCAAGTTTCAAGGAGCTAGCACAAACCGTGTTTGATTTAGACTTAAAAAAGACATCTATCTGTATAGGAGGAAATAGAGTGAAACCTAAAAATTCAAACTGTTACTGGTAACGAACGCTTCATTTTAGAAGAGTGAAAATTGGGCACCTAAGTGGACTTAGTGAAGTGATCATTACCACAGAGATCATCAAGGTCGGATGAAAAAAAATTTGCCGACTATTCAGAAAACCAGTAGTTTTTTGGAAGCTTGGCACACCTTCCAATGAATGTGTTTTACGCAGTCTTAGCTTGTGCCTATTTCAAGAGGAAACAAACCACAAAGACAGAACTTAGAACTACTTTATTTTTTCAAGTTTCAAGGAGGTAGCACAAACCGTGTTTGATTTAGACTTAAAAAAGACATCTATCTGTATAGGAGGAAATAGAGTGAAACCTAAAAATTCAAACTGTTACTGGTAACGAACGCTTCATCCTAGAAGAGTGAAAATTGGGCAGCTAAGTGGACTTAGTGAGCTTATCATTACCACAGAGATCATCAAGGTCGGATGAAAAAAAATTTGCCGAGTATTCAGAAAACCAGTAGTATTTTGGAAGCTTGGAACACCTTTCCAATGAAGGTGTTTTACGCAGTCTTTGCCTGTGCCTATTTCAAGAGGAAACAATCCACAAAGACAGAACTTAGAACTACTTTATTTTGTCAAGTTTCAAGGAGCTAGCACAAACCGTGTTTGATTTAGACTTCCAAACACATCTATCTATATAGGAGGAAATAGAGTGAAACCTAAAAACTCAAACTGTTACTGGTAACGAACGCTTCATCCTAGAAGAGTGAAAATTGGGCAGCTAAGTGGACTTAGTGAACTGATCATTACCACAGAGATCATCAAGTTCGGATGAAAAAAAAATTGCCGAGTATTCAGAAAACCAGTAGTATTTTGGAAGTGTGGAAACCTTTCCAATGAAGGTATTTTACGCAGTCTTTGCTTGTGGCTATTTCAAGAGGAAACAAACCACAAAGACAGAAGTTAGAACTACTTTATTTTGTCAAGTTTCAAGGAGCTAGCATAAACCGTGTTTGATTTATACTTAAAAAAGACATCTATCTGTATAGGAGGAAATAGAGTGAAACCTAAAAACTCAAACTGTTACTGGTAACGAACGCTTCATCCTAGAAGAGTGAAAATTGGGCAGCTAAGTGGACTTAGTGAACTGATCATTACCACAGAGATCATCAAGGTCGGATGAAAAAAAATTTGCCGAGTATTCAGAAAACCAGTAGAATTTTGGAAGCTTGGAACACCTTTCTAATGAAGGTGTTTTACGCAGTCTTTGCTTGTGGCTATTTCAAGAGGAAACAAACCACAAAGATAGAACTTAGAACTACTTTATTTTGTCAAGTTTCAAGGAGCTAGCACAAACCGTGTTTGATTTAGACTTAAAAAAGACATCTATCTGTATAGGAGGAAATAGAGTGAAACCTAAAAATTCAATCTGTTACTGGTAACGAACGCTTCATCCTAGAAGAGTGAAAATTGGGCAGCTAAGTGGACTTAGTGAACTAATCATTACCACAGAGATCATCAAGGTCGGATGAAAAAAAATTTGCCGAGTATTTAGAAAACCAGTAGTATTTTGGAAGCTTGGAACACCTTTCCAATGAAGGTTTTTTACGCAGTCTTTGCTTGTGGCTATTTCAAGAGAAAACAAACCACAAAGACAGAACTTAGAACTACGTTATTTTGTCAAGTTTCAAGGAGCTAGCACAAACCGTGTTTGATTTAGCCTTAAAAAAAAAAACATCTATCTGTATAGGAGGAAATAGAGTGAAACCTAAAATCTCAAACTGTTACTGGTAACGAACGCTTCATCCTAGAAGAGTGAAAATTGGGCAGCTAAGTGGACTTAGTGAAGTGATCATTACCACAGAGATCATCAAGGTCGGATGAAAAAAAATTTGCCGAGTATTCAGAAAACCAGTAGTATTTTGGAAGCTTGGCACACGTTCCAATGAATGTGTTTTACGCAGTCTTTGCTTGTGCCTATTTCAAGAGGAAACAATCCACAAAGACAGAACTTAGAACTACTTTATTTTGTCAAGTTTCAAGGAGCTAGCACAAACCGTGTTTGATTTAGACTTCCAAACACATCTATCTATATAGGAGGAAATAGAGTGAAACCTAAAAACTCAAACTGTTACTGGTAACGAACGCTTCATCCTAGAAGAGTGAAAATTGGGCAGCTAAGTGGACTTAGTGAACTGATCATTACCACAGAGATCATAACGTTCGGATGAAAAAAAAATTGCCGAGTATTCAGAAAACCAGTAGTATTTTGGAAGTGTGGAAACCTTTCCAATGAAGGTATTTTACGCAGTCTTTGCTTGTGGCTATTTCAAGAGGAAACAAACCACAAAGACAGAACTTAGAACTACTTTATTTTGTCAAGTTTCAAGGAGCTAGCACAAACCGTGTTTGATTTAGACTTAAAAAAGACATCTATCTGTATAGGAGGAAATAGAGTGAAACCTAAAAATTCAAACTGTTACTGGTAACGAACGCTTCATCCTAGAATAGTGAAAATTGGGCAGCTAAGTGGACTTAGTGAACTGATCATTACCACAGAGATCATCAAGGTCGGATGAAAAAAAATTTGCCGAGTATTCAGAAAAGCAGTAGTATTTTGGAAGCTTGGAACAGTTTCCAATGAAGGTGTTTTACGCATTCTTTCCTTGTGGCTATATCAAGAGGAAACAAACCACAAAGACAGAACTTAGAACTACTTTATTTTGTCAAGTTTCAAGGAGCTAGCACAAACCGTGTTTGATTTAGACTTAAAAAACAAATCTATCTGTATAGGAGGAAATAGAGTGAAACCTAAAAATTCAAACTGTTACTGGTAACGAACGCTTCATCCTAGAAGAGTGAAAATTGGGCAGCTAAGTGGACTTAGTGAAGTGATCATTACCACAGAGATCATCAAGGTCGGATGAAAAAAAATTTGCCGAGTATTCAGAAAACCAGTAGTATTTTGGAAGCTTGGCACACGTTCCAATGAATGTGTTTTACGCAGTCTTTGCTTGTGCCTATTTCAAGAGGAAACAATCCACAAAGACAGAACTTAGAACTACTTTATTTTGTCAAGTTTCAAGGAGCTAGCACAAACCGTGTTTGATTTAGACTTCCAAACACATCTATCTATATAGGAGGAAATAGAGTGAAACCTAAAAACTCAAACTGTTACTGGTAACGAACGCTTCATCCTAGAAGAGTGAAAATTGGGCAGCTAAGTGGACTTAGTGAACTGATCATTACCACAGAGATCATCAAGTTCGGATGAAAAAAAAATTGCCGAGTATTCAGAAAACCAGTAGTATTTTGGAAGTGTGGAAACCTTTCCAATGAAGGTATTTTACGCAGTCTTTGCTTGTGGCTATTTCAAGAGGAAACAAACCACAAAGACAGAACTTAGAACTACTTTATTTTGTCAAGTTTCAAGGAGCTAGCACAAACCGTGTTTGATTTAGACTTAAAAAAGACATCTATCTGTATAGGAGGAAATAGAGTGAAACCTAAAAATTCAAACTGTTACTGGTAACGAACGCTTCATCCTAGAATAGTGAAAATTGGGCAGCTAAGTGGACTTAGTGAACTGATCATTACCACAGAGATCATCAAGGTCGGATGAAAAAAAAATTGCCGAGTATTCAGAAAAGCAGTAGTATTTTGGAAGCTTGGAACAGTTTCCAATGAAGGTGTTTTACGCAGTCTTTGCTTGTGGCTATTTCAAGAGGAAACAAACCACAAAGACAGAACTTAGAACTACTTTATTTTGTCAAGTTTCAAGGAGCTAGCACAAACCGTGTTTGATTTAGACTTAAAAAACACATCTATCTGTATAGGAGGAAATAGAGTGAAACCTAAAAATTAAAACTGTTACTGGTAACGAACGATTCATCCTAGAAGAGTGAAAATTGGGCAGCTAAGTGGACTTAGTGAAGTGATGATTACCACAGAGATCATCAAGGTCGGATGAAAAAAAATTGGCCGAGTATTCAGAAAACCAGTAGTTTTTTGAAGCTTGGCACACCTTCCAATGAATGTGTTTTACGCAGTCTTTGCTTGTGCCTATTTCAAGAGGAAACAAACCACAAAGACAGAACTTAGAACTACTTTATTTTGTCAAGTTTCAAGGAGCTAGCACAAACCGTGTTTGATTTAGACTTAAAAAAGACATCTATCTGTATAGGAGGAAATAGAGTGAAACCTAAAAATTCAAACTGTTACTGGTAACGAACGCTTAATCCTAGAAGAGTGAAAATTGGGCAGCTAAGTTGACTTAGTGAACTGAGCATTACCACAGAGATCATCAAGGTCGGATGAAAAAAAATTTGCAGAGTATTCAGAAAACCTGTAGTTTTTTGGAAGCTTGGAACACCTTTCCAATAAAGATGTGTTACGAAGTCTTTGCTTGTGGCTATTTCAAGAGGAAACAAACCACAAAGACAGAACTTAGAACTACTTTTTTTGTCAAGATTCAAGGAGCTAGCACAAACCGTGTTTGATTTAGACTTAAAAAAGACATCTATCTGTATAGGAGGAAATAGAGTGAAACCTAAAAACTCAAACTGTTACTGGTAACGAACGCTTCATCCTAGAAGAGTGAAAATTGGGCAGCTAAGTGGACTTAGTGAACTCATCATTACCACAGAGATCATCAAGGTCGGATGAAAAAAAATTTGCCGAGTATTCAGAAAACCAGTAGTATTTTGGAAGCTTGGCACACCTTTCCAATGAATGTGTTTTACGCAGTCTTTCCTTGTGCCTATTTCAAGAGGAAACAAACCACAAAGACAGAACTTAGAACTACTTCATTTTGTCAAGTTTCAAGGAGCTAGCACAAACCGTGTTTGATTTAGACTTAAAAAAGACATCTATCTGTATAGGAGGAAATAGAGTGAAACCTAAAAATTCAAACTGTTACGGGTAACGAACGCTTCATCCTAGAATAGTGAAAATTGGGCAGCTAAGTGGACTTAGTGAACTGATCATTACCACAGAGATCATCAAGGTCGGATGAAAAAAAATTTGCCGAGTATCAGAAAAGCAGTAGTATTTTTTAAGCTTGGAACAGGTTTCCTATGAAGGTGTTTTACGCAGTCTTTGCTTGTGGCTATTTCAATAGGAAACAAACCACAAAGACAGAACTTAGAACTACTTTATTTTGTCAAGTTTCAAGGAGCTAGCACAAACCGTGTTTGATTTAGACTTAAAAAAGACATCTATCTGTACAGGAGGAAATAGAGTGAATCCTAAAAATTCAAACTGTTACTGGTAACGAACGCTTCATCCTAGAAGAGTGAAAATTGGGCAGCTAAGTGGACTTAGTGAACTGATCATTACCACAGAGATCATCAAGGTCGGATGAAAAAAAAATTGCCGAGTATTCAGAAAACCAGTAGTTTTTTGGAAGCTTGGCACACCATCCAATGAATGTGTTTTACACAGACTTTCCTTGTGCCTATTTCAAGAGGAAACAAACCACAAAGACAGAACTTAGAACTACTTTATTTTGTCAAGTTTCAAGGAGCTAGCACAAACCGTGTTTGATTTAGACTTAAAAAAGACATCTATCTGTATAGGAGGAAATAGAGTGAAACCTAAAAATTCAAACTGTTACTGGTAACGAACGCTTCATTTTAGAAGAGTGAAAATTGGGCACCTAAGTGGACTTAGTGAAGTGATCATTACCACAGAGATCATCAAGGTCGGATGAAAAAAAATTTGCCGACTATTCAGAAAACCAGTAGTTTTTTGGAAGCTTGGCACACCTTCCAATGAATGTGTTTTACGCAGTCTTAGCTTGTGCCTATTTCAAGAGGAAACAAACCACAAAGACAGAACTTAGAACTACTTTATTTTTTCAAGTTTCAAGGAGCTAGCACAAACCGTGTTTGATTTAGACTTAAAAAAGACATCTATCTGTATAGGAGGAAATAGAGTGAAACCTAAAAATTCAAACTGTTACTGGTAACGAACGCTTCATCCTAGAAGAGTGAAAATTGGGCAGCTAAGTGGACTTAGTGAGCTGATCATTACCACAGAGATCATCAAGGTCGGATGAAAAAAAATTTGCCGAGTATTCAGAAAACCAGTAGTATTTTGGAAGCTTGGAACACCTTTCCAATGAAGGTGTTTTACGCAGTCTTTGCTTGTGGCTATTTCAAGAGGAAACAAACCACAAAGACAGAACTTAGAACTACTTTATTTTGTCAAGTTTCAAGGAGCTAGCACAAATCGTGTTTGATTTAGACTTAAAAAACACATCTATCTGTATAGGAGGAAATAGAGTGAAACCTAAAAATTCAAACTGTTACTGGTAACGAACGCTTCATCCTAGAAGAGTGAAAATTGGGCACCTAAGTGGACTTAGTGAAGTGATCATTACCACAGAGATCATCAAGGTCGGATGAAAAAAAATTTGCCGACTAATCAGAAAACCAGTAGTTTTTTGGAAGCTTGGCACACCTTCCAATGAATGTGTTTTACGCAGTCTTTGCTTGTGCCTATTTCAAGAGGAAACAAACCACAAAGACAGAAGTTAGAACTACTTTATTTTGTCAAGTTTCATGGAGCTAGCATAAACCGTGTTTGATTTATACTTAAAAAAGACATCTATCTGTATAGGAGGAAATAGAGTGAAACCTAAAAACTCAAACTGTTACTGGTAACGAACGCTTCATCCTAGAAGAGTGAAAATTGGGCAGCTAAGTGGACTTAGTGAACTGATCATTACCACAGAGATCATCAAGGTCGGATGAAAAAAAATTTGCCGAGTATTCAGAAAACCAGTAGAATTTTGGAAGCTTGGAACACCTTTCTAATGAAGGTGTTTTACGCAGTCTTTGCTTGTGGCTATTTCAAGAGGAAACAAACCACAAAGATAGAACTTAGAACTACTTTATTTTGTCAAGTTTCAAGGAGCTAGCACAAACCGTGTTTGATTTAGACTTAAAAAAGACATCTATCTGTATAGGAGGAAATAGAGTGAAACCTAAAAATTCAATCTGTTACTGGTAACGAACGCTTCATCCTAGAAGAGTGAAAATTGGGCAGCTAAGTGGACTTAGTGAAGTGATCATTACCACAGAGATCATCAAGGTCGGATGAAAAAAAATTTGCCGACTAATCAGAAAACCAGTAGTTTTTTGGAAGCGTGGCACACCTTCCAATGAATGTGTTTTACGCAGTCTTTGCTTGTGCCTATTTCAAGAGGAAACAAACCACAAAGACAGAACTTAGAACTACTTTATTTTGTCAAGTTTCATGGAGCTAGCATAAACCGTGTTTGATTTATACTTAAAAAAGACTTCTATCTGTATAGGAGGAAATAGAGTGAAACCTAAAAACTCAAACTGTTACTGGTAACGAACGCTTCATCCTAGAAGAGTGAAAATTGGGCAGCTAAGAGAACTTAGTGAACTGATCATTACCACAGAGATCATCAAGGTTGGATGAAAAAAAATTTGCCGAGTATTCAGAAAACCAGTAGAATTTTGGAAGCTTGGAACACCTTTCTAATGAAGGTGTTTTACGCAGTCTTTGCTTGTGGCTATTTCAAGAGGAAACAAACCACAAAGACAGAACTTAGAACTACTTTATTTTGTCAAGTTTCAAGGAGCTAGCACAAACCGTGTTTGATTTAGACTTAAAAAAGACATCTATCTGTATAGGAGGAAATAGAGTGAAACCTAAAAATTCAATCTGTTACTGGTAACGAACGCTTCATCCTAGAAGAGTGAAAATTGGGCAGCTAAGTGGACTTAGTGAACTGATCATTACCACAGAGATCATCAAGGTCGGATGAAAAAAAATTTGCCGAGTATTTAGAAAACCAGTAGTATTTTGGAAGCTTGGAACACCTTTCCAATGAAGGTGTTTTACGCAGTCTTTGCTTGTGGCTATTTCAAAAGAAAACAAACCACAAAGACAGAACTTAGAACTACGTTATTTTGTCAAGTTTCAAGGAGCTAGCACAAACCGTGTTTTATTTAGCCTTAAAAAAAGACATCTATCTGTATAGGAGGAAATAGAGTGAAACCTAAAATCTCAAACTGTCACTGGTAACGAACGCTTCATCCTAGAAGAATGAAAATTGGGCAGCTAAGTGGACTTAGTGAACTGATCATTACCACAGAGATCATCAAGGTCGGATGAAAAAAAATTTGCCGAGTATTCAGAAAACCAGTAGTATTTTGGAGCTTGGAACACCTTTCCAATGAATGGGTTTTACGCAGTCTTTGCTTGTGGCTATTTCAAGAGGAAACAAACCACAAAGACAGAACTTAGAACTACTTTATTTTGTCAAGTTTCAAGGAGCTAGCACAAACCGTGTTTAATTTAGACTTCTAAACACATCTATCTATATAGGAGGAAATAGAGTGAAACCTAAAAACTCAAACTGTTACTGGTAACGAACACTTCATCCTAGAAGAGTAAAAATTGGGCAGCTAAGTGGACTTAGTGAAGTGATCATTACCACAGAGATCATCAAGGTCGGATGAAAAAAAATTTGAAGAGCATTCAGAAAACCAGTAGTTTTTTGGAAGCTTGGCACACCTTTGCAGTGAATGGGTTTTACACAGTCTTTGCTTGTGGCTATTTCAAGAGGAAACAAACCACAAAGACAGAACTTAGAACTACTTTATTTTTTCAAGTTTCAAGGAGCTAGCACAAACCGTGTTTGATTTAGACTTAAAAAGACATCTATCTGTATAGGAGGAAATAGAGTGAAACCTAAAAATTCAAACTGTTACTGGTAACGAACGCTTCATCCTAGAAGAGTGAAAATTGGGCAGCTAAGTGGACTTAGTGAACTGATCATTACCACAGAGATCATCAAGGTCGGATGAAAAAAAATTTGCCGAGTATTCAGAAAACCAGTAGTATTTTGGAAGCTTGGAACACCTTTCCAATGGAGGTGTTTTACGCAGTCTTTGCTTGTGGCTATTTCAAGAGGAAACAAACCACAAAGAGAGAACTGAGAACTACTTTATTTTGTCAAGTTTCAAGGAGCTAGCAAAAACCGTGTTTGATTTAGACTTAAAAAAGACATCTATCTGTATAGGAGGAAATAGAGTGAAACCTAAAAATTCAAACTGTTACAGGTAACGAACGCTTCATTTTAGAAGAGTGAAAATTGGGCACCTAAGTGGACTTAGTGAAGTGATCATTACCACAGAGATCATCAAGGTCGGATGAAAAAAAATTTGCCGACTATTCAGAAAACCAGTAGTTTTTTGGAAGCTTGGCACACCATCCAATGAATGTGTTTTACGCAGTCTTAGCTTGTGCCTATTTCAAGAGGAAACAAACCACAAAGACAGAACTTAGAACTACTTTATTTTGTCAAGTTTCAATGAGCTAGCACAAACCGTGTTTGATTTAGACTTAAAAAAAACATCTATCTGTATAGGAGGAAATAGAGTGAAACCTAAAAATTCAAACTGTTACTGGTAACGAACGCTTCATCCTAGAAGAGTGAAAATTGGGCAGCTAAGTGGACTTAGTGAACTGATCATTACCACAGAGATCATCAAGGTCGGATGAAAAAAAATTTGCCGGGTATTCAGAAAACCAGTAGTTTTTTGGAAGCTTGGCACACCTTTCCAATGAATGTGTTTTACGCAGTCTTTCCTTGTGCCTATTTCAAGAGGAAAGAAACCACAAAGACAGAACTTGGAACTACTTTATTTTGTCAAGTTTCAAGGAGCTAGCACAAACCGTGTTTGATTTAGACTTAAAAAAGACATCTATCTGTTTAGGAGGAAATAGAGTGAAACCTAAAAATTCAAACTGTTACTGGTAACGAACGATTCATCCTAGAAGAGTGAAAATTGGGCACCTAAGTGGACTTAGTGAAGTGATCATTACCACAGAGATCATCAAGGTCGGATGAAAAAAAATTTGCCGAGTATTCAGAAAACCAGTAGTTTTTTGGAAGCTTGGCACACCTTCCAATGAATGTGTTTTACGCAGTCTTAGCTTGTGCCTATTTCAAGAGGAAACAAACCACAAAGACAGAACTTAGAAATACTTTATTTTGTCAAGTTTCAAGGAGCTAGCACAAACCGTGTTTGATTTAGACTTAAAAAAGATATCTATCTGTATAGGAGGAAATAGAGTGAAACCTAAAAATTCAAACTGTTACTGGTAACGAACGCTTCATCCTAGAAGAGTGAAAATTGGGCAGCTAAGTGGACTTAGTGAACTGATCATTACCACAGACATCATCAATGTCGGATGAAAAAAAATTTGCCGAGTATTCAGAAAACCAGTAGTATTTTGGAAGCTTGGAACACCTTTCAAATGAGGGTGTTTTATGCAGTCTTTGCTTGTGGCTATTTCAAGAGGAAACAAACCACAAAGACAGAACTTAGAACTACTTTATTTTGTCAAGTTTCAAGGAGCTAGCACAAACCGTGTTTGATTTAGACTTCCAAACACATCTATCTATATAGGAGGAAATAGAGTGAAACCTAAAAACTCAAACTGTTACTGGTAACGAACACTTCATCCTAGAAGAGTGAATATTGGCCAACTAAGTGGACTTAGTGAAGTGATCATTACCACAGAGATCATCAAGGTCGGATGAAAAAAAATTTGCCGGGTATTCAGAAAACCAGTAGTTTTTTGGAAGCTTGGCACACCTTTCCAATGAATGTGTTTTACGCAGTCTTTCCTTGTGCCTATTTCAAGAGGAAACAAACCACAAAGACAGAACTTAGAACTACTTTATTTTGTCAAGTTTCAAGGAGCTAGCACAAACCGTGTTTGATTTAGACTTAAAAAAGACATCTATCTGTATAGGAGGAAATAGAGTGAAACCTAAAAATTCAAACTGTTACTGGTAACGAACGCTTCATCCTAGAAGAATGAAAATTTGGCACCTAAGTGGACTTAGTGAACTGATCATTACCACAGAGATCATCAAGGTCGGATGAAAAATAATTTGCCGACTATTCAGAAAACCAGTAGTTTTTTGGAAGCTTGGCACACCTTCCAATGAATGTGTTTTACGCAGTCTTTGCTTGTGCCTATTTCAAGAGGAAAGAAACCACAAAGACAGAACTTGGAACTACTTTATTTTGTCAAGTTTCAAGGAGCTAGCACAAACCGTGTTTTATTTAGACTTAAAAAAGACATCTATCTGTATAGGAGGAAATAGAGTGAAACCTAAAAATTCAAACTGTTACTCCTAACGAACGATTCATCCTAGAAGAGTGAAAATTGGGCACCTAAGTGGACTTAGTGAAGTGATCATTACCACAGAGATCATCAAGGTCGGATGAAAAAAAATTTGCCGACTATTCAGAAAACCAGTAGTTTTTTGGAAGCTTGGCACACCTTCCAAGGAATGTGTTTTACGCAGTCTTAGCTTGTGCCTATTTCAAGAGGAAACAAACCACAAAGACAGAACTTAGAAATACTTTATTTTGTCAAGTTTCAAGGAGCTAGCACAAACCGTGTTTGATTTAGACTTAAAAAAGATATCTATCTGTATAGGAGGAAATAGAGTGAAACCTAAAAATTCAAACTGTTACTGGTAATAAACGCTTCATCCTAGAAGAGGAAAATTGGGCAGCTAAGTGGACTTAGTGAACTGATCATTTCCACAGACATCATCAATGTCGGATGAAAAAAAATTTGCCGAGTATTCAGAAAACCAGTAGTATTTTGGAAGCTTGGAACACCTTTCAAATGAAGGTGTTTTACGCAGTCTTTGCTTGTGGCTATTTCAAGAGGAAACAAACCACAAAGACAGAACTTAGAACTACTTTATTTTGTCAAGTTTCAAGGAGCTAGCACAAACCGTGTTTGATTTAGACTTAAAAAACACATCTATCTGTATAGGAGGAAATAGAGTGAAACCTAGAAATTCAAACTGTTACTGGTAACGAACGCTTCATCCTAGAAGAGTGAAAATTGGGCACCTAAGTGGACTTAGTGAAGTGATCATTACCACAGAGATCATCAAGGTCGGATGAAAAAAAATTTGCCGACTAATCAGAAAACCAGTAGTTTTTTGGAAGCTTGGCACACCTTCCAATGAATGTGTTTTACGCAGTCTTTGCTTGTGCCTATTTCAAGAGGAAACAAACCACAAAGACAGAACTTAGAACTACTTTATTTTGTCAAGTTTCAAGGAGCTAGCACAAACCGTGTTTTATTTAGACTTAAAAAAGACATCTATCTGTATAGGAGGAAATAGAGTGAAACCTAAAAATTCAAACTGTTAATGGTAACGAACGCTTCATCCTAGAAGAGTGAAAATTGGGCAGCTAAGTGGACTTAGTGAACTGATCATTACCACAGAGATCATGAAGGTCTGATGAAAAAAAATTTGCCGAATATTCAGAAAACCAGTAGTATTTTGGAAGCTTGGAACACCTTTCCAATGAAGGTGTTTTATGCAGTCTTTGCTTGTGGCTATTTCAAGAGGAAACAAACCACAAAGACAGAACTTAGAACTACTTTATTTTGTCAAGTTTCAAGGAGCTAGCACAAACCGTGTTTGATTTAGACTTCCAAACACATCTATCTATATAGGAGGAAATAGAGTGAAACCTAAAAACTCAAACTGTTACTGGTAACGAACACTTCATCCTAGAAGAGTGAATATTGGCCAACTAAGTGGACTTAGTGAAGTGATCATTACCACAGAGATCATCAAGGTCGGATGAAAAAAAATTTGCCGGGTATTCAGAAAACCAGTAGTTTTTTGGAAGCTTGGCACACCTTTCCAATGAATGTGTTTTACGCAGTCTTTCCTTGTGCCTATTTCAAGAGGAAACAAACCACAAAGACAGAACTTAGAACTACTTTATTTAGTCAAGTTTCAAGGAGCTAGCACAAACCGTGTTTGATTTAGACTTAAAAAAGACATCTATCTGTATAGGAGGAAATAGAGTGAAACCTAAAAATTCAAACTGTTACTGGTAACGAACGCTTCATCCTAGAAGAATGAAAATTTGGCACCTAAGTGGACTTAGTGAACTGATCATTACCACAGAGATCATCAAGGTCGGATGAAAAATAATTTGCCGACTATTCAGAAAACCAGTAGTTTTTTGGAAGCTTGGCACACCTTCCAATGAATGTGTTTTACGCAGTCTTTGCTTGTGCCTATTTCAAGAGGAAAGAAACCACAAAGACAGAACTTGGAACTACTTTATTTTGTCAAGTTTCAAGGAGCTAGCACAAACCGTGTTTTATTTAGACTTAAAAAAGACATCTATCTGTATAGGAGGAAATAGAGTGAAACCTAAAAATTCAAACTGTTACTCCTAACGAACGATTCATCCTAGAAGAGTGAAAATTGGGCACCTAAGTGGACTTAGTGAAGTGATCATTACCACAGAGATCATCAAGGTCGGATGAAAAAAAATTTGCCGACTATTCAGAAAACCAGTAGTTTTTTGGAAGCTTGGCACACCTTCCAAGGAATGTGTTTTACGCAGTCTTAGCTTGTGCCTATTTCAAGAGGAAACAAACCACAAAGACAGAACTTAGAAATACTTTATTTTGTCAAGTTTCAAGGAGCTAGCACAAACCGTGTTTGATTTAGACTTAAAAAAGATATCTATCTGTATAGGAGGAAATAGAGTGAAACCTAAAAATTCAAACTGTTACTGGTAATGAACGCTTCATCCTAGAAGAGGAAAATTGGGCAGCTAAGTGGACTTAGTGAACTGATCATTTCCACAGACATCATCAATGTCGGATGAAAAAAAATTTGCCGAGTATTCAGAAAACCAGTAGTATTTTGGAAGCTTGGAACACCTTTCAAATGAAGGTGTTTTACGCAGTCTTTGCTTGTGGCTATTTCAAGAGGAAACAAACCACAAAGACAGAACTTAGAACTACTTTATTTTGTCAAGTTTCAAGGAGCTAGCACAAACCGTGTTTGATTTAGACTTAAAAAACACATCTATCTGTATAGGAGGAAATAGAGTGAAACCTAGAAATTCAAACTGTTACTGGTAACGAACGCTTCATCCTAGAAGAGTGAAAATTGGGCACCTAAGTGGACTTAGTGAAGTGATCATTACCACAGAGATCATCAAGGTCGGATGAAAAAAAATTTGCCGACTAATCAGAAAACCAGTAGTTTTTTGGAAGCTTGGCACACCTTCCAATGAATGTGTTTTACGCAGTCTTTGCTTGTGCCTATTTCAAGAGGAAACAAACCACAAAGACAGAACTTAGAACTACTTTATTTTGTCAAGTTTCAAGGAGCTAGCACAAACCGTGTTTTATTTAGACTTAAAAAAGACATCTATCTGTATAGGAGGAAATAGAGTGAAACCTAAAAATTCAAACTGTTAATGGTAACGAACGCTTCATCCTAGAAGAGTGAAAATTGGGCAGCTAAGTGGACTTAGTGAACTGATCATTACCACAGAGATCATGAAGGTCTGATGAAAAAAAATTTGCCGAATATTCAGAAAACCAGTAGTATTTTGGAAGCTTGGAACACCTTTCCAATGAAGGTGTTTTATGCAGTCTTTGCTTGTGGCTATTTCAAGAGGAAACAAACCACAAAGACAGAACTTAGAACTACTTTATTTTGTCAAGTTTCAAGGAGCTAGCACAAACCGTGTTTGATTTAGACTTCCAAACACATCTATCTATATAGGAGGAAATAGAGCGAAACCTAAAAACTCAAACTGTTACTGGTAACGAACACTTCATCCTAGAAGAGTGAATTTTGGCCAACTAAGTTGACTTGGTGAAGTGATCATTACTACAGAGATCATCAAGGTCGGATGAAAAAAAATTTGCCGGGTATTCAGAAAACCAGTAGTTTTTTGGAAGCTTGGCACACCTTTCCAATGAATGTGTTTTACGCAGTCTTTCCTTGTGCCTATTTCAAGAGGAAACAAACCACAAAGACAGAACTTAGAACTACTTTATTTTGTCAAGTTTCAAGGAGCTAGCACAAACCGTGTTTGATTTAGACTTAAAAAACACATCTATCTGTATAGGAGGAAATAGAGTGAAACCTAAAAATTCAAACTGTTACTGGTAACGAACGCTTCATCCTAGAAGAGTGAAAATTGGGCACCTAAGTGGACTTAGTGAAGTGATCATTACCACAGAGATCATCAAGGTCGGATGAAAAATAATTTGCCGACTATTCAGAAAACCAGTAGTTTTTTGGAAGCTTGGCACACCTTCCAATGAATGTGTTTTACGCAGTCTTTGCTTGTGCCTATTTCAAGAGGAAAGAAACCACAAAGACAGAACTTAGAACTACTTTATTTTGTCAAGTTTCAAGGAGCTAGCACAAACCGTGTTTGATTTAGACTTAAAAAAGACATCTATCTGTATAGGAGGAAATAGAGTGAAACCTAAAATTTCAAACTGTTACTGGTAATGAACGATTCATCCTAGAAGAGTGAAAATTGGGCAGCTAAGTGGACTTAGTGAACTGATCATTACCACCGAGATCATCAAGGTAGGATGAAAAAAAATTTGCCGAGTATTCAGAAAACCAGTAGTTTTTTGGAAGCTTGGAACACCTTCCCAATGAAGGTGTTTTACGCAGTCTTTGCTTGTGGCTATTTCAAGAGGAAACAAACCACAAAGACAGAACTTAGAACTACTTTATTTTGTCAAGTTTCAAGGACCTAGCACAAACCGTGTTTGATTTAGACTTCCAAACACATCTATCTATATAGGAGGAAACAGAGTGAAACCTAAAAACTCAAAATGTTACTGGTAACGAACACTTCATCCTAGAAGAGTGAATATTGGGCAGCTAAGTGGACTTAGTGAAGTGATCATTACCACAGAGATCATCAAGGTCGGATGAAAAAAAATTTGCCGAGTATTCAGAAAACCAGTATTTTTTTGGAAGCTTGGCACACCTTTCCAATGAATGTGTTTTACGCAGTCTTTCCTTGTGCCTATTTCAAGAGGAAACAAACCACAAAGACAGAACTTAGAACTACTTTATTTTGTCAAGTTTCAAGGAGCTAGCACAAACCGTGTTTGATTTAGACTTAAAAAACACATCTATCTGTATAGGAGGAAATAGAGTGAAACCTAAAAATTCAAACTGTTACTGGTAACGAACGCTTCATCCTAGAAGAGTGAAAATTGGGCACCTAAGTGGACTTAGTGAAGTGATCATTACCACAGAGATCATCAAGGTCGGATGAAAAATAATTTGCCGACTATTCAGAAAACCAGTAGTTTTTTGGAAGCTTGGCACACCTTCCAATGAATGTGTTTTACGCAGTCTTTGCTTGTGCCTATTTCAAGAGGAAAGAAACCACAAAGACAGAACTTAGAACTACTTTATTTTGTCAAGTTTCAAGGAGCTAGCACAAACCGTGTTTGATTTAGACTTAAAAAAGACATCTATCTGTATAGGAGGAAATAGAGTGAAACCTAAAATTTCAAACTGTTACTGGTAATGAACGATTCATCCTAGAAGAGTGAAAATTGGGCAGCTAAGTGGACTTAGTGAACTGATCATTACCACCGAGATCATCAAGGTAGGATGAAAAAAAATTTGCCGAGTATTCAGAAAACCAGTAGTTTTTTGGAAGCTTGGAACACCTTCCCAATGAAGGTGTTTTACGCAGTCTTTGCTTGTGGCTATTTCAAGAGGAAACAAACCACAAAGACAGAACTTAGAACTACTTTATTTTGTCAAGTTTCAAGGAGCTAGCACAAACCGTGTTTGATTTAGACTTCCAAACACATCTATCTATATAGGAGGAAACAGAGTGAAACCTAAAAACTCAAAATGTTACTGGTAACGAACACTTCATCCTAGAAGAGTGAATATTGGGCAGCTAAGTGGACTTAGTGAAGTGATCATTACCACAGAGATCATCAAGGTCGGATGAAAAAAAATTTGCCGAGTATTCAGAAAACCAGTATTTTTTTGGAAGCTTGGCACACCTTTCCAATGAATGTGTTTTACGCAGTCTTTCCTTGTGCCTATTTCAAGAGGAAACAAACCACAAAGACAGAACTTAGAACTACTTTATTTTGTCAAGTTTCAAGGAGCTAGCACAAACCGTGTTTGATTTAGACTTAAAAAACACATCTATCTGTATAGGAGGAAATAGAGTGAAACCTAAAAATTCAAACTGTTACTGGTAACGAACGCTTCATCCTAGAAGAGTGAAAATTGGGCACCTAAGTGGACTTAGTGAAGTGATCATTACCACAGAGATCATCAAGGTCGGATGAAAAAAAATTTGCCGACTAATCAGAAAACCAGTAGTTTTTTGGAAGCTTGGCACACCTTCCAATGAATGTGTTTTACGCAGTCTTTGCTTGTGCCTATTTCAAGAGGAAACAAACCACAAAGACAGAACTTAGAACTACTTTATTTTGTCAAGTTTCATGGAGCTAGCATAAACCGTGTTTGATTTATACTTAAAAAAGACATCTATCTGTATAGGAGGAAATAGAGTGAAACCTAAAAACTCAAACTGTTACTGGTAACGAACGCTTCATCCTAGAAGAGTGAAAATTGGGCAGCTAAGTGGACTTAGTGAACTGATCATTACCACAGAGATCATCAAGGTCGGATGAAAAAAAATTTGCCGAGTATTCAGAAAACCAGTAGAATTTTGGAAGCTTGGAACACCTTTCTAATGAAGGTGTTTTACGCAGTCTTTGCTTGTGGCTATTTCAAGAGGGAACAAACCACAAAGATAGAACTTAGAACTACTTTATTTTGTCAAGTTTCAAGGAGATAGTACAAACCGTGTTTGATTTAGACTTAAAAAAGACATCTATCTGTATAGGAGGAAATAGAGTGAAACCTAAAAATTCAATCTGTTACTGGTAACGAACGCTTCATCCTAGAAGAGTGAAAATTGGGCAGCTAAGTGGACTTAGTGAACTGTTCATTACCACAGAGATCATCAAGGTCGGATGAAAAAAAATTTGATGAGTATTTAGAAAACCAGTAGTATTTTGGAAGCTTGGAACACCTTTCCAATGAAGGTTTTTTACGCAGTCTTTGCTTGTGGCTATTTCAAGAGAAAACAAACCACAAAGACAGAACTTAGAACTACGTTATTTTGTCAAGTTTCAAGGAGCTAGCACAAACCGTGTTTGATTTAGCCTTAAAAAAAAAACATCTATCTGTATTGGAGGAAATACAGTGAAACCTAAAATCTCAAACTGTTACTGGTAACGAACGCTTCATCCTAGAAGAGTGAAAATTGGGCAGCTAAGTGGACTTAGTGAAGTGATCATTACCACAGAGATCATCAAGGTCGGATGAAAAAAAATTTGCCGACTAATCAGAAAACCAGTAGTTTTTTGGAAGCTTGGCACACCTTCCAATGAATGTGTTTTACGCAGTCTTTGCTTGTGCCTATTTCAAGAGGAAACAAACCACAAAGACAGAACTTAGAACTACTTTATTTTGTCAAGTTTCAAGGAGCTAGCACAAACCGTGTTTGATTTAGACTTCCAAACACATCTATCTATATAGGAGGAAATAGAGCGAAACCTAAAAACTCAAACTGTTACTGGTAACGAACACTTCATCCTAGAAGAGTGAATTTTGGCCAACTAAGTTGACTTGGTGAAGTGATCATTACTACAGAGATCATCAAGGTCGGATGAAAAAAAATTTGCCGGGTATTCAGAAAACCAGTAGTTTTTTGGAAGCTTGGCACACCTTTCCAATGAATGTGTTTTACGCAGTCTTTCCTTGTGCCTATTTCAAGAAAAAACAAACCACAAAGACAGAACTTAGAACTACTTTATTTTGTCAAGTTTCAAGGAGCTAGCACAAACCGTGTTTGATTTAGACTTAAAAAACACATCTATCTGTATAGGAGGAAATAGAGTGAAACCTAAAAAATCAAACTGTTACTGGTAACGAACGCTTCATCCTAGAAGAGTGAAAATTGGGCACCTAAGTGGACTTAGTGAAGTGATCATTACCACAGAGATCATCAAGGTCGGATGAAAAATAATTTGCCGACTATTCAGAAAACCAGTAGTTTTTTGGAAGCTTGGCACACCTTCCAATGAATGTGTTTTACGCAGTCTTTGCTTGTGCCTATTTCAAGAGGAAAGAAACCACAAAGACAGAACTTAGAACTACTTTATTTTGTCAAGTTTCAAGGAGCTAGCACAAACCGTGTTTGATTTAGACTTAAAAAAGACATCTATCTGTATAGGAGGAAATAGAGTGAAACCTAAAATTTCAAACTGTTACTGGTAATGAACGATTCATCCTAGAAGAGTGAAAATTGGGCAGCTAAGTGGACTTAGTGAACTGATCATTACCACCGAGATCATCAAGGTAGGATGAAAAAAAATTTGCCGAGTATTCAGAAAACCAGTAGTTTTTTGGAAGCTTGGAACACCTTTCCAATGAAGGTGTTTTACGCAGTCTTTGCTTGTGGCTATTTCAAGAGAAAACAAACCACAAAGACAGAACTTAGAACTACTTTATTTTGTCAAGTTTCAAGGAGCTAGCACAAACCGTGTTTGATTTAGACTTCCAAACACATCTATCTATATAGGAGGAAACAGAGTGAAACCTAAAAACTCAAAATGTTACTGGTAACGAACACTTCATCCTAGAAGGGTGAATATTGGGCAGCTAAGTGGACTTAGTGAAGTGATCATTACCACAGAGATCATCAAGGTCGGATGAAAAAAAATTTGCCGAGTATTCAGAAAACCAGTATTTTTTTGGAAGCTTGGCACACCTTTCCAATGAATGTGTTTTACGCAGTCTTTCCTTGTGCCTATTTCAAGAGGAAACAAACCACAAAGACAGAACTTAGAACTACTTTATTTTGTCAAGTTTCAAGGAGCTAGCACAAACCGTGTTTGATTTAGACTTAAAAAACACATCTATCTGTATAGGAGGAAATAGAGTGAAACCTAAAAATTCAAACTGTTACTGGTAACGAACGCTTCATCCTAGAAGAGTGAAAATTGGGCACCTAAGTGGACTTAGTGAAGTGATCATTACCACAGAGATCATCAAGGTCGGATGAAAAAAAATTTGCCGACTAATCAGAAAACCAGTAGTTTTTTGGAAGCTTGGCACACCTTCCAATGAATGTGTTTTACGCAGTCTTTGCTTGTGCCTATTTCAAGAGGAAACAAACCACAAAGACAGAACTTAGAACTACTTTATTTTGTCAAGTTTCATGGAGCTAGCATAAACCGTGTTTGATTTATACTTAAAAAAGACATCTATCTGTATAGGAGGAAATAGAGTGAAACCTAAAAACTCAAACTGTTACTGGTAACGAACGCTTCATCCTAGAAGAGTGAAAATTGGGCAGCTAAGTGGACTTAGTGAACTGATCATTACCACAGAGATCATCAAGGTCGGATGAAAAAAAATTTGCCGAGTATTCAGAAAACCAGTAGAATTTTGGAAGCTTGGAACACCTTTCTAATGAAGGTGTTTTACGCAGTCTTTGCTTGTGGCTATTTCAAGAGGAAACAAACCACAAAGATAGAACTTAGAACTACTTTATTTTGTCAAGTTTCAAGGAGCTAGTACAAACCGTGTTTGATTTAGACTTAAAAAAGACATCTATCTGTATAGGAGGAAATAGAGTGAAACCTAAAAATTCAATCTGTTACTGGTAACGAACGCTTCATCCTAGAAGAGTGAAAATTGGGCAGCTAAGTGGACTTAGTGAACTGATTATTACCACAGAGATCATCAAGGTCGGATGAAAAAAAATTTGCCGAGTATTTAGAAAACCAGTAGTATTTTGGAAGCTTGGAACACCTTTCCAATGAAGGTTTTTTACGCAGTCTTTGCTTGTGGCTATTTCAAGAGAAAACAAACCACAAAGACAGAACTTAGAACTACGTTATTTTGTCAAGTTTCAAGGAGCTAGCACAAACCGTGTTTGATTTAGCCTTAAAAAAAAAACATCTATCTGTATAGGAGGAAATACAGTGAAACCTAAAATCTCAAACTGTTACTGGTAACGAACGCTTCATCCTAGAAGAGTGAAAATTTGGCAGCTAAGTGGACTTAGTGAAGTGATCATTACCACAGAGATCATCAAGGTCGGATGAAAAAAAATTTGCCGACTAATCAGAAAACCAGTAGTTTTTTGGAAGCTTGGCACACCTTCCAATGAATGTGTTTTACGCAGTCTTTGCTTGTGCCTATTTCAAGAGGAAACAAACCACAAAGACAGAACTTAGAACTACTTTATTTTGTCAAGTTTCATGGAGCTAGCATAAACCGTGTTTGATTTATACTTAAAAAAGACATCTATCTGTATAGGAGGAAATAGAGTGAAACCTAAAAACTCAAACTGTTACTGGTAACGAACGCTTTATCCTAGAAGAGTGAAAATTGGGCAGCTAAGTGGACTTAGTGAACTGATCATTACCACAGAGATCATCAAGGTCGGATGAAAAAAAATTTGCCGAGTATTCAGAAAACCAGTAGAATTTTGGAAGCTTGGAACACCTTTCTAATGAAGGTGTTTTACGCAGTCTTTGCTTGTGGCTATTTCAAGAGGAAACAAACCACAAAGACAGAACTTAGAACTACTTTATTTTGTCAAGTTTCAAGGAGCTAGCACAAACCGTGTTTGATTTAGACTTAAAAAAGACATCTATCTGTATAGGAGGAAATAGAGTGAAACCTAAAATTTCAAACTGTTACTGGTAATGAACGATTCATCCTAGAAGAGTGAAAATTGGGCAGCTAAGTGGACTTAGTGAACTGATCATTACCACCGAGATCATCAAGGTCGGATGAAAAAAAATTTGCCGACTATTCAGAAAACCAGTAGTTTTTTGGAAGCTTGGAACACCTTTCCAATGAAGGTGTTTTACGCAGTCTTTGCTTGTGGCTATTTCAAGAGGAAACAAACCACAAAGACAGAACTTAGAACTACTTTATTTTGTCAAGTTTCAAGGAGCTAGCACAAACCGTGTTTGATTTAGACTTCCAAACACATCTATCTATATAGGAGGAAATAGAGTGAAACCTAAAAACTCAAAATGTTACTGGTAACGAACACTTCATCCTAGAAGAGTGAATATTGGGCAGCTAAGTGGACTTAGTGAAGTGATCATTACCACAGAGATCATCAAGGTCGGATGAAAAAAAATTTGCCGAGTATTCAGAAAACCAGTATTTTTTTGGAAGCTTGGCACACCTTTCCAATGAATGTGTTTTACGCAGTCTTTCCTTGTGCCTATTTCAAGAGGAAACAAACCACAAAGACAGAACTTAGAACTACTTTATTTTGTCAAGTTTCAAGGAGCTAGCACAAACCGTGTTTGATTTAGACTTAAAAAACACATCTATCTGTATAGGAGGAAATAGAGTGAAACCTAAAAATTCAAACTGTTACTGGTAACGAACGCTTCATCCTAGAAGAGTGAAAATTGGGCAGCTAAGTGGACTTAGTGAAGTGATCATTACCACAGAGATCATCAAGGTCGGATGAAAAATAATTTGCCGACTAATCAGAAAACCAGTAGTTTTTTGGAAGCTTGGCACACCTTCCAATGAATGTGTTTTACGCAGTCTTTGCTTGTGCCTATTTCAAGAGGAAACAAACCACAAAGACAGAAGTTAGAACTACTTTATTTTGTCAAGTTTCATGGAGCTAGCATAAACCGTGTTTGATTTATACTTAAAAAAGACATCTATCTGTATAGGAGGAAATAGAGTGAAACCTAAAAACTCAAACTGTTACTGGTAACGAACGCTTCATCCTAGAAGAGTGAAAATTGGGCAGCTAAGTGGACTTAGTGAACTGATCATTACCACAGAGATCATCAAGGTCGGATGAAAAAAAATTTGCCGAGTATTCAGAAAACCAGTAGAATTTTGGAAGCTTGGAACACCTTTCTAATGAAGGTGTTTTACGCAGTCTTTGCTTGTGGCTATTTCAAGAGGAAACAAACCACAAAGATAGAACTTAGAACTACTTTATTTTGTCAGGTTTCAAGGAGATAGTACAAACCGTGTTTGATTTAGACTTAAAAAAGACATCTATCTGTATAGGAGGAAATAGAGTGAAACCTAAAAATTCAATCTGTTACTGGTAACGAACGCTTCATCCTAGAAGAGTGAAAATTGGGCAGCTAAGTGGACTTAGTGAACTGATCATTACCACAGAGATCATCAAGGTCGGATGAAAAAAAATTTGCCGAGTATTTAGAAAACCAGTAGTATTTTGGAAGCTTGGAACACCTATCCAATGAAGGTTTTTTACGCAGTCTTTGCTTGTGGCTATTTCAAGAGAAAACAAACCACAAAGACAGAACTTAGAACTACGTTATTTTGTCAAGTTTCAAGGAGCTAGCACAAACCGTGTTTGATTTAGCCTTAAAAAAAAAACATCTATCTGTATAGGAGGAAATAGAGTGAAACCTAAAATCTCAAACTGTTACTGGTAACGAACGCTTCATCCTAGAAGAGTGAAAATTGGGCAGCTAAGTGGACTTAGTGAAGTGATCATTACCACAGAGATCATCAAGGTCGGATGAAAAAAAATTTGCCGACTAATCAGAAAACCAGTAGTTTTTTGGAAGCTTGGCACACCTTCCAATGAATGTGTTTTACGCAGTCTTTGCTTGTGCCTATTTCAAGAGGAAACAAACCACAAAGACAGAACTTAGAACTACATTATTTTGTCAAGTTTCATGGAGCTAGCATAAACCGTGTTTGATTTATACTTAAAAAAGACATCTATCTGTATAGGAGGAAATAGAGTGAAACCTAAAAACTCAAACTGTTACTGGTAACGAACGCTTCATCCTAGAAGAGTGAAAATTGGGCAGCTAAGTGGACTTAGTGAACTGATCATTACCACAGAGATCATCAAGGTCGGATGAAAAAAAATTTGCCGAGTATTCAGAAAACCAGCAGAATTTTGGAAGCTTGGAACACCTTTCTAATGAAGGTGTTTTACGCAGTCTTTGCTTGTGGCTATTTCAAGAGGAAACAAACCACAAAGACAGAACTTAGAACTACTTTATTTTGTCAAGTTTCAAGGAGCTAGTACAAACCGTGTTTGATTTAGACTTAAAAAAGACATCTATCTGTATAGGAGGAAATAGAGTGAAACCTAAAAATTCAATCTGTTACTGGTAACGAACGCTTCATCCTAGAAGAGTGAAAATTGGGCAGCTAAGTGGACTTAGTGAAATGATCATTACCACAGAGATCATCAAGGTCGGATGAAAAAAAATTTGCCGAGTATTTAGAAAACCAGTAGTATTTTGGAAGCTTGGAACACCTTTCCAATGAAGGTGTTTTACGCAGTCTTTGCTTGGGGCTATTCCAAGAGAAAACAAACCACAAAGACAGAACTTAGAACTACGTTATTTTGTCAAGTTTCAAGGAGCTAGCACAAACCGTGTTTGATTTAGCCTTAAAAAAAGACATCTATCTGTATAGGAGGAAATAGAGTGAAACCTAAAATCTCAAACTGTCACTGGTAACGAACGCTTCATCCTAGAAGAGTGAAAATTGGGCAGCTAAGTGGACTTAGTGAACTGATCATTACCACAGAGATCATCAAGGTCGGATGAAAAAAAATTTGCCGAGTATTCAGAAAACCAGTAGTATTTTGGAGCTTGGAACACCTTTACAAAGAATGGGTTTTACGCAGTCTTTGCTTGTGGCTATTTCAAGAGGAAACAAACCACAAAGACAGAACTTAGAACTACTTTATTTTGTCAAGTTTCAAGGAGCTAGTACAAACCGTGTTTAATTTAGACTTCTAAACACATCTATCTATATAGGAGGAAATAGAGTGAAACCTAAAAACTCAAACTGTTACTGGTAACGAACACTTCATCCTAGAAGAGTAAAAATTGGGCAGCTAAGTGGACTTAGTGAAGTGATCATTACCACAGAGATCATCAATGTCGGATGAAAAAAAATTTGAAGAGCATTCAGAAAACCAGTAGTTTCTTGGAAGCTTGGCACACCTTTGCAATGAATGGGTTTTACACAGTCTTTGCTTGTGGCTATTTCAAGAGGAAACAAACCACAAAGACAGAACTTAGAACTACTTTATTTTGTCAAGTTTCAAGGAGCTAGCACAAACCGTGTTTGATTTAGACTTAAAAAGATATCTATCTGTATAGGAGGAAATAGAGTGAAACCTAAAAATTCAAACTGTTACTGGTAACGAACGCTTCATCCTAGAAGAGTGAAAATTGGGCAGCTAAGTGGACTTAGTGAACTGATCATTACCACAGAGATCATCAAGGTCGGATGAAAAAAAATTTGCCAGGTATTCAGAAAACCAGTAGTTTTTTGGAAGCTTGGCACACCTTTCCAATGAATGTGTTTTACGCAGTCTTTCCTTGTGCCTATTTCAAGAGGAAACAAACCACACAGACAGAACTTAGAACTACTTTATTTTGTCAAGTTTCAAGGAGCTAGCACAAACCGTGTTTGATTTAGACTTAAAAAAGACATCTATCTGTATAGGAGGAAATAGAGTGAAACCTAAAAATTCAAACTGTTACTGGTAACGAACGCTTCATCCTAGAAGAGTGAAAATTGGGCAGCTAAGTGGACTTAGTGAAGTGATCATTACCACAGAGATCATCAAGGTCGGATGAAAAATAATTTGCCGACTAATCAGAAAACCAGTAGTTTTTTGGAAGCTTGGCACACCTTCCAATGAATGTGTTTTACGCAGTCTTTGCTTGTGCCTATTTCAAGAGGAAACAAACCACAAAGACAGAAGTTAGAACTACTTTATTTTGTCAAGTTTCATGGAGCTAGCATAAACCGTGTTTGATTTATACTTAAAAAAGACATCTATCTGTATAGGAGGAAATAGAGTGAAACCTAAAAACTCAAACTGTTACTGGTAACGAACGCTTCATCCTAGAAGAGTGAAAATTGGGCAGCTAAGTGGACTTAGTGAACTGATCATTACCACAGAGATCATCAAGGTCGGATGAAAAAAAATTTGCCGAGTATTCAGAAAACCAGCAGAATTTTGGAAGCTTGGAACACCTTTCTAATGAAGGTGTTTTACGCAGTCTTTGCTTGTGGCTATTTCAAGAGGAAACAAACCACAAAGACAGAACTTAGAACTACTTTATTTTGTCAAGTTTCAAGGAGCTAGCACAAACCGTGTTTGATTTAGACTTAAAAAAGACATCTATCTGTATAGGAGGAAATAGAGTGAAACCTAAAAATTCAATCTGTTACTGGTAACGAACGCTTCATCCTAGAAGAGTGAAAATTGGGCAGCTAAGTGGACTTAGTGAAATGATCATTACCACAGAGATCATCAAGGTCGGATGAAAAAAAATTTGCCGAGTATTTAGAAAACCAGTAGTATTTTGGAAGCTTGGAACACCTTTCCAATGAAGGTGTTTTACGCAGTCTTTGCTTGGGGCTATTCCAAGAGAAAACAAACCACAAAGACAGAACTTAGAACTACGTTATTTTGTCAAGTTTCAAGGAGCTAGCACAAACCGTGTTTGATTTAGCCTTAAAAAAAGACATCTATCTGTATAGGAGGAAATAGAGTGAAACCTAAAATCTCAAACTGTCACTGGTAACGAACGCTTCATCCTAGAAGAGTGAAAATTGGGCAGCTAAGTGGACTTAGTGAACTGATCATTACCACAGAGATCATCAAGGTCGGATGAAAAAAAATTTGCCGAGTATTCAGAAAACCAGTAGTATTTTGGAGCTTGGAACACCTTTACAAAGAATGGGTTTTACGCAGTCTTTGCTTGTGGCTATTTCAAGAGGAAACAAACCACAAAGACAGAACTTAGAACTACTTTATTTTTTCAAGTTTCAAGGAGCTAGTACAAACCGTGTTTAATTTAGACTTCTAAACACATCTATCTATATAGGAGGAAATAGAGTGAAACCTAAAAACTCAAACTGTTACTGGTAACGAACACTTCATCCTAGAAGAGTAAAAATTGGGCAGCTAAGTGGACTTAGTGAAGTGATCATTACCACAGAGATCATCAATGTCGGATGAAAAAAAATTTGAAGAGCATTCAGAAAACCAGTAGTTTCTTGGAAGCTTGGCACACCTTTGCAATGAATGGGTTTTACACAGTCTTTGCTTGTGGCTATTTCAAGAGGAAACAAACCACAAAGACAGAACTTAGAACTACTTTATTTTGTCAAGTTTCAAGGAGCTAGCACAAACCGTGTTTGATTTAGACTTAAAAAGATATCTATCTGTATAGGAGGAAATAGAGTGAAACCTAAAAATTCAAACTGTTACTGGTAACGAACGCTTCATCCTAGAAGAGTGAAAATTGGGCAGCTAAGTGGACTTAGTGAACTGATCATTACCACAGAGATCATCAAGGTCGGATGAAAAAAAATTTGCCAGGTATTCAGAAAACCAGTAGTTTTTTGGAAGCTTGGCACACCTTTCCAATGAATGTGTTTTACGCAGTCTTTCCTTGTGCCTATTTCAAGAGGAAACAAACCACACAGACAGAACTTAGAACTACTTTATTTTGTCAAGTTTCAAGGAGCTAGCACAAACCGTGTTTGATTTAGACTTAAAAAAGACATCTATCTGTATAGGAGGAAATAGAGTGAAACCTAAAAATTCAAACTGTTACTGGTAACGAACGCTTCATCCTAGAAGAGTGAAAATTGGGCACCTAAGTGGACTTAGTGAACTGATCATTACCACAGAGATCATCAAGGTCGGATGAAAAATAATTTGCCGACTATTCAGAAAACCAGTAGTTTTTTGTAAGCTTGGCACACCTTCCAATGAATGTGTTTTACGCAGTCTTTGCTTGTGCCTATTTCAAGAGGAAAGAAACCACAAAGACAGAACTGGGAACTACTTTATTTTGTCAAGTTTCAAGGAGCTAGCACAAACCGTGTTTGATTTAGACTTAAAAAAGACATCTATCTGTATAGGAGGAAATAGAGTGAAACCTAAAAATTCAAACTGTTACTGGTAACGAACGATTCATCCTAGAAGAGTGAAAATTGGGCACCTAAGTGGACTTAGTGAAGTGATCATTACCACAGAGATCATCAAGGTCGGATGAAAAAAAATTTGCCGTCTATTCAGAAAACCAGTAGTTTTTTGGAAGATTGGCACACCTTCCAATGAATGTGTTTTACGCAGTCTTAGCTTGTGCCTATTTCAAGAGGAAACAAACCACAAAGACAGAACTTAGAAATACTTTATTTTGTCAAGTTTCAAGGAGCTAGCACAAACCGTGTTTGATTTAGACTTAAAAAAGATATCTATCTGTATAGGAGGAAATAGAGTGAAACCTAAAAATTCAAACTGTTACTGGTAACGAACGCTTCATCCTAGAAGAGTGAAAATTGGGCAGCTAAGTGGACTTAGTGAACTGATCATTACCACAGACATCATCAATGTCGGATGAAAAAAAATTTGCCGAGTATTCAGAAAACCAGTAGTATTTTGGAAGCTTGGAACACCTTTCAAATGAAGGTGTTTTATGCAGTCTTTGCTTGTGGCTATTTCAAGAGGAAACAAACCACAAAGACAGAACTTAGAACTACTTTATTTTGTCAAGTTTCAAGGAGCTAGCACAAACTGTGTTTGATTTAGACTTCCAAACACATCTATCTATATAGGAGGAAATAGAGTGAAACCTAAAAACTCAAACTGTTACTGGTAACGAACACTTCATCCTAGAAGAGTGAATATTGGCCAACTAAGTGGACTTAGTGAAGTGATCATTACCACAGAGATCATCAAGGTCGGATGAAAAAAAATTTGCCGGGTATTCAGAAAACCAGTAGTTTTTTGGAAGCTTGGCACACCTTTCCAATGAATGTGTTTTACGCAGTCTTTCCTTGTGCCTATTTCAAGAGGAAACAAACCACAAAGACAGAACTTAGAACTACTTTATTTTGTCAAGTTTCAAGGAGCTAGCACAAACCGTGTTTGATTTAGACTTAAAAAAGACATCTATCTCTATAGGAGGAAATAGAGTGAAACCTAAAAATTCAAACTGTTACTGGTAACGAACGCTTCATCCTAGAAGAGTGAAAATTTGGCACCTAAGTGGACTTAGTGAACTGATCATTACCACAGAGATCATCAAGGTCGGATGAAAAATAATTTGCCGACTATTCAGAAAACCAGTAGTTTTTTGGAAGCTTGGCACACCTTCCAATGAATGTGTTTTACGCAGTCTTTGCTTGTGCCTATTTCAAGAGGAAAGAAACCACAAAGACAGAACTTGGAACTACTTTATTTTGTCAAGTTTCAAGGAGCTAGCACAAACCGTGTTTTATTTAGACTTAAAAAAGACATCTATCTGTATAGGAGGAAATAGAGTGAAACCTAAAAATTCAAACTGTTACTGGTAACGAACGATTCATCCTAGAAGAGTGAAAATTGGGCAGCTAAGTGGACTTAGTGAACTGATCATTACCACAGAGATCATCAAGGTCGGATGAAAAAAAATTTGCCGAGTATTTAGAAAACCAGTAGTATTTTGGAAGCTTGGAACACCTTTCCAATGAAGGTTTTTTACGCAGTCTTTGCTTGTGGCTATTTCAAGAGAAAACAAACCACAAACACAGAACTTAGAACTACGTTATTTTGTCAAGTTTCAAGGAGCTAGCACAAACCGTGTTTGATTTAGCCTTAAAAAAAAAACATCTATCTGTATAGGAGGAAATAGAGTGAAACCTAAAATCTCCAACTGTTACTGGTAACGAACGCTTCATCCTAGAAGAGTGAAAATTGGGCAGCTAAGTGGACTTAGTGAAGTGATCATTACCACAGAGATCATCAAGGTCGGATGAAAAAAAATTTGCCGACTAATCAGAAAACCAGTAGTTTTTTGGAAGCTTGGCACACCTTCCAATGAATGTGTTTTACGCAGTCTTTGCTTGTGCCTATTTCAAGAGGAAACAAACCACAAAGACAGAACTTAGAACTACTTTATTTTGTCAAGTTTCAAGGAGCTAGCACAAACCGTGTTTGATTTAGACTTAAAAAAGACATCTATCTGTATAGGAGGAAATAGAGTGAAACCTAAAAATTCAATCTGTTACTGGTAACGAACGCTTCATCCTAGAAGAGTGAAAATTGGGCAGCTAAGTGGACTTAGTGAAATGATCATTACCACAGAGATCATCAAGGTCGGATGAAAAAAAATTTGCCGAGTATTTAGAAAACCAGTAGTATTTTGGAAGCTTGGAACACCTTTCCAATGAAGGTGTTTTACGCAGTCTTTGCTTGGGGCTATTCCAAGAGAAAACAAACCACAAAGACAGAACTTAGAACTACGTTATTTTGTCAAGTTTCAAGGAGCTAGCACAAACCGTGTTTGATTTAGCCTTAAAAAAAGACATCTATCTGTATAGGAGGAAATAGAGTGAAACCTAAAATCTCAAACTGTCACTGGTAACGAACGCTTCATCCTAGAAGAGTGAAAATTGGGCAGCTAAGTGGACTTAGTGAACTGATCATTACCACAGAGATCATCAAGGTCGGATGAAAAAAAATTTGCCGAGTATTCAGAAAACCAGTAGTATTTTGGAGCTTGGAACACCTTTACAAAGAATGGGTTTTACGCAGTCTTTGCTTTTGGCTATTTCAAGAGGAAACAAACCACAAAGACAGAACTTAGAACTACTTTATTTTGTCAAGTTTCAAGGAGCTAGTACAAACCGTGTTTAATTTAGACTTCTAAACACATCTATCTATATAGGAGGAAATAGAGTGAAACCTAAAAACTCAAACTGTTACTGGTAACGAACACTTCATCCTAGAAGAGTAAAAATTGGGCAGCTAAGTGGACTTAGTGAAGTGATCATTACCACAGAGATCATCAATGTCGGATGAAAAAAAATTTGAAGAGCATTCAGAAAACCAGTAGTTTCTTGGAAGCTTGGCACACCTTTGCAATGAATGGGTTTTACACAGTCTTTGCTTGTGGCTATTTCAAGAGGAAACAAACCACAAAGACAGAACTTAGAACTACTTTATTTTGTCAAGTTTCAAGGAGCTAGCACAAACCGTTTTTGATTTAGACTTAAAAAGATATCTATCTGTATAGGAGGAAATAGAGTGAAACCTAAAAATTCAAACTGTTACTGGTAACGAACGCTTCATCCTAGAAGAGTGAAAATTGGGCAGCTAAGTGGACTTAGTGAACTGATCATTACCACAGAGATCATCAAGGTCGGATGAAAAAAAATTTGCCGAGTATTCAGAAAACCAGTAGTATTTTGGAAGCTTGGAACACCTTTCCAATGGAGGTGTTTTACGCAGTCTTTGATTGTGGCTATTTCAAGAGGAAACAAACCACAAAGAGAGAACTGAGAACTACTTTATTTTGTCAAGTTTCAAGGAGCTAGCAAAAACCGTGTTTGATTTAGACTTAAAAAAGACATCTATCTGTATAGGAGGAAATAGAGTGAAACCTAAAAATTCAAACTGTTACAGGTAACGAACGCTTCATTTTAGAAGAGTGAAAATTGGGCACCTAAGTGGACTTAGTGAAGTGATCATTACCACAGAGATCATCAAGGTCGGATGAAAAAAAATTTGCCGACTATTCAGAAAACCAGTAGTTTTTTGGAAGCTTGGCACACCATCCAATGAATGTGTTTTACGCAGTCTTAGCTTGTGCCTATTTCAAGAGGAAACAAACCACAAAGACAGAACTTAGAACTACTTTATTTTGTCAAGTTTCAAGGAGCTAGCACAAACCGTGTTTGATTTAGACTTAAAAAAGACATCTATCTGTATAGGAGGAAATAGAGTGAAACCTAAAAATTCAAACTGTTACTGGTAACGAACGCTTCATCCTAGAAGAGTGAAAATTGGGCAGCTAAGTGGACTTAGTGAACTGATCATTACCACAGAGATCATCAAGGTCGGATGAAAAAAAATTTGCCAGGTATTCAGAAAACCAGTAGTTTTTTGGAAGCTTGGCACACCTTTCCAATGAATGTGTTTTACGCAGTCTTTCCTTGTGCCTATTTCAAGAGGAAACAAACCACACAGACAGAACTTAGAACTACTTTATTTTGTCAAGTTTCAAGGAGTTAGCACAAACCGTGTTTGATTTAGACTTAAAAAAGACATCTATCTGTATAGGAGGAAATAGAGTGAAACCTAAAAATTCAAACTGTTACTGGTAACGAACGCTTCATCCTAGAAGAGTGAAAATTGGGCACCTAAGTGGACTTAGTGAACTGATCATTACCACAGAGATCATCAAGGTCGGATGAAAAATAATTTGCCGACTATTCAGAAAACCAGTAGTTTTTTGTAAGCTTGGCACACCTTCCAATGAATGTGTTTTACGCAGTCTTTGCTTGTGCCTATTTCAAGAGGAAAGAAGCCACAAAGAACTTGGAACTACTTTATTTTGTCAAGTTTCAAGGAGCTAGCACAAACCGTGTTTGATTTAGACTTAAAAAAGACATCTATCTGTATAGGAGGAAATAGAGTGAAACCTAAAAATTCAAACTGTTACTGGTAACGAACGATTCATCCTAGAAGAGTGAAAATTGGGCACCTAAGTGGACTTAGTGAAGTGATCATTACCACAGAGATCATCAAGTTCGGATGAAAAAAAATTTGCCGTCTATTCAGAAAACCAATAGTTTTTTGGAAGATTGGCACACCTTCCAATGAATGTGTTTTACGCAGTCTTAGCTTGTGCCTATTTCAAGAGGAAACAAACCAGAAAGACAGAACTTAGAAATACTTTATTTTGTCAAGTTTCAAGGAGCTAGCACAAACCGTGTTTGATTTAGACTTAAAAAAGATATCTATCTGTATAGGAGGAAATAGAGTGAAACCTAAAAATTCAAACTGTTACTGGTAACGAACGCTTCATCCTAGAAGAGTCAAAATTGGGCAGCTAAGTGGACTTAGTGAACTGATCATTACCACAGACATCATCAATGTCTGATGAAAAAAATTTGCCGAGTATTCAGAAAACCAGTAGTATTTTGGAAGCTTGGAACACCTTTCAAATGAAGGTGTTTTATGCAGTCTTTGCTTGTGGCTATTTCAAGAGGAAACAAACCACAAAGACAGAACTTAGAACTACTTTATTTTGTCAAGTTTCAAGGAGCTAGCACAAACTGTGTTTGATTTAGACTTCCAAACACATCTATCTATATAGGAGGAAATAGAGTGAAACCTAAAAACTCAAACTGTTACTGGTAACGAACACTTCATCCTAGAAGAGTGAATATTGGCCAACTAAGTGGACTTAGTGAAGTGATCATTACCACAGAGATCATCAAGGTCGGATGAAAAAAAATTTGCCGGGTATTCAGAAAACCAGTAGTTTTTTGGAAGCTTGGCACACCTTTCCAATGAATGTGTTTTACGCAGTCTTTCCTTGTGCCTATTTCAAGAGGAAACAAACCACAAAGACAGAACTTAGAACTACTTTATTTTGTCAAGTTTCAAGGAGCTAGCACAAACCGTGTTTGATTTAGACTTAAAAAAGACATCTATCTGTATAGGAGGAAATAGAGTGAAACCTAAAAATTCAAACTGTTACTGGTAACGAACGCTTCATCCTAGAAGAGTGAAAATTTGGCACCTAAGTGGACTTAGTGAACTGATCATTACCACAGAGATCATCAAGGTCGGATGAAAAATAATTTGCCGACTATTCAGAAAACCAGTAGTTTTTTGGAAGCTTGGCACACCTTCCAATGAATGTGTTTTACGCAGTCTTTGCTTGTGCCTATTTCAAGAGGAAAGAAACCACAAAGACAGAACTTGGAACTACTTTATTTTGTCAAGTTTCAAGGATCTAGCACAAACCGTGTTTTATTTAGACTTAAAAAAGACATCTATCTGTATAGGAGGAAATAGAGTGAAACCTAAAAATTCAAACTGTTACTGGTAACGAACGATTCATCCTAGAAGAGTGAAAATTGGGCACCTAAGTGGACTTAGTGAAGTGATCATTACCACAGAGATCATCAAGTTCGGATGAAAAAAAATTTGCCGACTATTCAGAAAACCAGTAGTTTTTTGGAAGCTTGGCACACCTTCCAAGGAATGTGTATTACGCAGTCTTAGCTTGTGCCTATTTCAAGAGGAAACAAACCACAAAACAGAACTTAGAAATACTTTATTTTGTCAAGTTTCAAGGAGCTAGCACAAACCGTGTTTGATTTAGACTTAAAAAAGACATCTATCTGTATAGGAGGAAATAGAGTGAAACCTAAAAATTCAAACTGTTACTGGTAACGAACGCTTCATCCTAGAAGAGTGAAAATTGGGCACCTAAGTGGACTTAGTGAACTGATCATTACCACAGAGATCATCAAGGTCGGATGAAAAATAATTTGCCGACTATTCAGAAAACCAGTAGTTTTTTGTAAGCTTGGCACACCTTCCAATGAATGTGTTTTACGCAGTCTTTGCTTGTGCCTATTTCAAGAGGAAAGAAGCCACAAAGACAGAACTTGGAACTACTTTATTTTGTCAAGTTTCAAGGAGCTAGCACAAACCGTGTTTGATTTAGACTTAAAAAAGACATCTATCTGTATAGGAGGAAATAGAGTGAAACCTAAAAATTCAAACTGTTACTGGTAACGAACGATTCATCCTAGAAGAGTGAAAATTGGGCACCTAAGTGGACTTAGTGAAGTGATCATTACCACAGAGATCATCAAGTTCGGATGAAAAAAAATTTGCCGTCTATTCAGAAAACAAGTAGTTTTTTGGAAGATTGGCACACCTTCCAATGAATGTGTTTTACGCAGTCTTAGCTTGTGCCTATTTCAAGAGGAAACAAACCAGAAAGACAGAACTTAGAAATACTTTATTTTGTCAAGTTTCAAGGAGCTAGCACAAACCGTGTTTGATTTAGACTTAAAAAAGATATCTATCTGTATAGGAGGAAATAGAGTGAAACCTAAAAATTCAAACTGTTACTGGTAACGAACGCTTCATCCTAGAAGAGTCAAAATTGGGCAGCTAAGTGGACTTAGTGAACTGATCATTACCACAGACATCATCAATGTCGGATGAAAAAAAATTTGCCGAGTATTCAGAAAACCAGTAGTATTTTGGAAGCTTGGAACACCTTTCAAATGAAGGTGTTTTATGCAGTCTTTGCTTGTGGCTATTTCAAGAGGAAACAAACCACAAAGACAGAACTTAGAACTACTTTATTTTGTCAAGTTTCAAGGAGCTAGCACAAACTGTGTTTGATTTAGACTTCCAAACACATCTATCTATATAGGAGGAAATAGAGTGAAACCTAAAAACTCAAACTGTTACTGGTAACGAACACTTCATCCTAGAAGAGTGAATATTGGCCAACTAAGTGGACTTAGTGAAGTGATCATTACCACAGAGATCATCAAGGTCGGATGAAAAAAAATTTGCCGGGTATTCAGAAAACCAGTAGTTTTTTGGAAGCTTGGCACACCTTTCCAATGAATGTGTTTTACGCAGTCTTTCCTTGTGCCTATTTCAAGAGGAAACAAACCACAAAGACAGAACTTAGAACTACTTTATTTTGTCAAGTTTCAAGGAGCTAGCACAAACCGTGTTTGATTTAGACTTAAAAAAGACATCTATCTGTATAGGAGGAAATAGAGTGAAACCTAAAAATTCAAACTGTTACTGGTAACGAACGCTTCATCCTAGAAGAGTGAAAATTTGGCACCTAAGTGGACTTAGTGAACTGATCATTACCACAGAGATCATCAAGGTCGGATGAAAAATAATTTGCCGACTATTCAGAAAACCAGTAGTTTTTTGGAAGCTTGGCACACCTTCCAATGAATGTGTTTTACGCAGTCTTTGCTTGTGCCTATTTCAAGAGGAAAGAAACCACAAAGACAGAACTTGGAACTACTTTATTTTGTCAAGTTTCAAGGAGCTAGCACAAACCGTGTTTTATTTAGACTTAAAAAAGACATCTATCTGTATAGGAGGAAATAGAGTGAAACCTAAAAATTCAAACTGTTACTGGTAACGAACGATTCATCCTAGAAGAGTGAAAATTGGGCACCTAAGTGGACTTAGTGAAGTGATCATTACCACAGAGATCATCAAGTTCGGATGAAAAAAAATTTGCCGACTATTCAGAAAACCAGTAGTTTTTTGGAAGCTTGGCACACCTTCCAAGGAATGTGTATTACGCAGTCTTAGCTTGTGCCTATTTCAAGAGGAAACAAACCACAAAACAGAACTTAGAAATACTTTATTTTGTCAAGTTTCAAGGAGCTAGCACAAACCGTGTTTGATTTAGACTTAAAAAAGATATCTATCTGTATAGGAGGAAATAGAGTGAAACCTAAAAATTCAAACTGTTACTGGTAACGAACGCTTCATCCTAGAAGAGTGAAAATTGGGCAGCTAAGTAGACTTAGTGAACTGATCATTTCCACAGACATCATCAATGTCGGATGAAAAAAAGTTTGCCGAGTATTCAGAAAACCAGTAGTATTTTGGAAGCTTGGAACACCTTTCAAATGAAGGTGTTTTACGCAGTCTTTGCTTGTGGCTATTTCAAGAGGAAACAAACCACAAAGACAGAACTTAGAACTACTTTATTTTGTCAAGTTTCAAGGAGCTAGCACAAACCGTGTTTGATTTAGACTTAAAAAACACATCTATCTGTATAGGAGGAAATAGAGTGAAACCTAGAAATTCAAACTGTTACTGGTAACGAACGCTTCATCCTAGAAGAGTGAAAATTGGGCACCTAAGTGGACTTAGTGAAGTGATCATTACCACAGAGATCATCAAGGTCGGATGAAAAACAATTTGCCGACTAATCAGAAAACCAGTAGTTTTTTGGAAGCTTGGCACACCTTCCAATGAATGTGTTTTACGCAGTCTTTGCTTGTGCCTATTTCAAGAGGAAACAAACCACAAAGACAGAACTTAGAACTACTTTATTTTGTCAAGTTTCAAGGAGCTAGCACAAACCGTGTTTGATTTAGACTTAAAAAAGACATCTATCTGTATAGGAGGAAATAGAGTGAAACCTAAAAATTCAAACTGTTACTGGTAACGAACGATTCATCCTAGAAGAGTGAAAATTGGGCAGCTAAGTGGACTTAATGAACTGATCATTACCACAGAGATCATCAAGGTCGGATGAAAAAAAAATTGCCGAGTATTCAGAAAACCAGTAGTATTTTGGAGCTTGGAACACCTTTGCAATGAATGTGTTTTACGCAGTCTTTCCTTGTGGCTATTTCAAGAGGAAACAAACCACAAAGACAGAACTTAGAACTACTTTATTTTTTCAAGTTTCAAGGAGCTAGCACAAACCGTGTTTCATTTAGACTTAGAAAAGACATCTATCTGTATAGGAGGAAATAGAGTGAAACCTAAAAATTCAAACTGTTACTGGTAACGAACGCTTCATCCTAGAAGAGTGAAAATTGGGCAGCTAAGTGGACTTAGGAAGTGATCATTACCACAGAGATCATCAAGGTCGGATGAAAAAAAATTTGCCGAGTACTCAGAAAACCAGTAGTTTTTTGGAAGCTTGGCACACCTTCCAATGAATGTGTTTTACGCAGTCTTTGCTTGTGCCTATTTCAAGAAAAAACAATCCACAAAGACAGAACTTAGAACTACTTTATTTTGTCAAGTTTCAAGGAGCTAGCACAAACCGTGTTTTTATTTAGACTTCCAAACACATCTATCTATATAGGAGGAAATAGAGTGAAACCTAAAAACTCAAACTGTTACTGGTAACGAACACTTCATCCTAGAAGAGTGAATATTGGGCAGCTAAGTGGACTTAGTGAAGTGATCATTACCACAGAGATCATCAAGGTCGGATGAAAAAAAATTTGCCGAGTATTCAGAAAACCAGTAGTTGTTTGGAAGCTTGGCACACCTTTGCAATGAATGTGTTTTACGCAGTCTTTCCTTGTGGCTATTTCAAGAGGAAACAAACCACAAAGACATAACTTAGAACTACTTTATTTTGTCAAGTTTCAAGGAGCTAGCACAAACCGTGTTTGATTTAGACTTAGAAAAGACATCTATCTGTATAGGAGGAAATAGAGTGAAACCTAAAAATTCAAACTGTTACTGGTAATGAACGCTTCATCCTAGAAGAGTGAAAATTGGGCAGCTAAGTGGACTTAGTGAACTGATCATTACCACAGAGATCATCAAGTTCGGATGAAAAAAAATTTGCCGAGTATTCAGAAAACCAGTAGTATTTTGGAAGCTTGGAACACCTTTCCAATGAAGGTGTTTTACGCAGTCTTTGCTTGTGGCTATTTCAAGAGGAAACAAACCACAAAGACAGAACTTAGAACTACTTTATTTTGTCAAGTTTCAAGGAGCTCGCACACACCGTGTTTGATTTAGACTTAAAAAACACATCTATCTATATAGGAGGAAATAGAGTGAAACCTAAAAATTCAAACTGTTACTGGTAACGAACGCTTCATCCTAGAAGAGTGAAAATTGGGCAGCTAAGTGGACTTATTGAATTGATGATTACCACAGAGATCATCAAGGTCGGATGAAAAAAAATTTGCCGAGTATTCAGAAAACCAGTAGTTTTCTGGAAGCTTAGCACACCTTCCAATGAATGTGTTTTACGCAGTCTTTGCTTGTGCCTATTTCAAGAGGAAATAAACCACAAAGACAGAACTTAGAATTACTTTATTTTGTCAAGTTTCAAGGAGCTAGCACAATCCGTGTTTGATTTAGACTTCCAAACACATCTATCTATATAGGAGGAAATAGAGTGAAACCTAAAAACTCAAACTGTTACTGGTAACGAACACTTCATCCTAGAAGAGTGAATATTGGGCAGCTAAGTGGACTTAGTGAAGTGATCATTACCACAGAGATCATCAAGTTCGGATGAAAAAAAATTTGCCGACTATTCAGAAAACCAGTAGTTGTTTGGAAGCTTGGCACACCTTTGCAATGCATTTGTTTTACGCAGTCTTTCCTTGTGGCTATTTCAAGAGGAAACAAACCACAAAGACAGAACTTAGAACTACTTTATTTTGTCAAGTTTCAAGGAGCTAGCACAAACCGTGTTTGATTTAGACTTAGAAAAGACATCTATCTGTATAGGAGGAAATAGAGTGAAACCTAAAAACTCAAACTGTTACTGGTAACGAACACTTCATCCTAGAAGAGTGAAAATTGGGCAGCTAAGTGGACTTAGTGAACTGATCATTACCACAGAGATCATCAATGTCGGATGAAAAAAATTTGCCGAGTATTCAGAAAACCAGTAGTTTTTTGGAAGCTTAGCACACCTTGAAATGAATGTGTTTTATGCAGACTTTGCTTGAGCCTATTTCAAGAGGAAACAAACCACAAAGACAGAACTTAGAACTACTTTATTTTGTCAAGTTTCAAGGAGCTAGCACAAACCGTGTTTGATTTAGACTTAAAAAACACATCTATCTGTATAGGAGGAAATAGAGTGAAACCTAAAAATTTAAACTGTTACTGGTAACGAACGCTTCATCCTAGAAGAGTGAAAATTGGGCAGCTAAGTGGACTTAGTGAAGTGATCATTACCACAGAGATCATCAAGGTCGGATGAAAAAAAATTTGCCGAGTATTCAGAAAACCAGTAGTTTTTTGGAAGCTTGGAACACCTTTCAATGAATGTGTTTTACGCAGTCTTTGCTTGTGGCTATTTCAAGAGGAAACAAACCACAAAGACAGAACTTAGAACTACATTATTTTGTCAAGTTTCAAGGAGCTAGCACAATCCGTGTTTGATTTAGACTTAAAAAAGACATCTATCTGTATAGGAGGAAATAGAGTGAAACCTAAAAATTCAAACTGTTACTGGTAACGAACGCTTCATCCTAGAAGAGTGAAAATTGGGCAGCTAAGTGGACTTAGTGAAGTGATCATTAACACAGAGATCATCAAGGTCGGAAAAAAAAAATTTGCCGAGTATTCAGAAAACCAGTATTTTTTTGGAAGCTTGGCACACCTTAAAATGAATGTGTTTTACCCAGTCTTTGCTTGTGCCTATTTCAAGAGGAAACAAACAACAAAGACAGAACTTAGAACTACTTTATTTTGTCAAGTTTCAAGGAGCTAGCACAAACCGTGTTTGATTTAGATTTCCAAACACATCTATCTATATAGGAGGAAATAGAGTGAAACCTAAAAACTCAAACTGTTACTGGTAACGAACACTTCATCCTAGAAGAGTGAATATTGGGCAGCTAAGTGGACTTAGTGAAGTGATCATTACCACAGAGATCATCAATGTCGGACGAAAAACGATTTGCCGAATATTCAGAAAACCAGTAGTTTTTTGGAAGCTTGGCACACCTTAAAATGAATGTGTTTTACCCAGTCTTTGCTTGTGGCTATTTCAAGAGGAAACAAACCACAAAGACAGAACTTAGAACTACTTTATTTTGTCAAGTTTCAAAAAGCTAGCACAAACCGTGTTTGATTTTGACTTAAAAAACACATCTATCTGTATAGGAGGAAATAGAGTGAAACCTAAAAATTCAAACTGTTACTGGTAACGAACGCTTCATCCTAGAAGAGTGAAAATTGGGCAGCTAAGTGGACTTATTGAACTGATCATTACCACAGAGATCATCAAGGTCGGATGAAAAAAAATTTGCCGAGTATTCATAAAGCCAGTAGTATTTTGGAGGCTTGGAACACCTTTCCAATGAAGGTGTTTTACACAGTCTTTGCTTGTGGCTATTTCAAGAGGAAACAAACCACAAAGACAGAACTTAGAACTACTTTATTTTGTCAAGTTTCAAGGAGCTAACACAAACCGTGTTTGATTTAGACTTCCAAACACATCTATCTATATAGGAGGAAATAGAGTGAAACCTAAAAACTCAAACTGTTACTGGTAACGAACACTTCATCCTAGAAGAGTGAATGTTGGGCAGCTAAGTGGACTTAGTGAAGTGATCATTACCACAGAGATCACCAAGGTCGGATGAAAAAAAATTTGCCGAGTATTCAGAAAACCAGTAGTTTTTTGGAAGCTTGGCACACGTTTCCAATGAATGTGTTTTACACAGTCTTTCCTTGTGGCAATTTCAAGAGGAAACAAACCACAAAGACAGAACTTAGAACTACTTTATTTTGTCAAGTTTCAAGGAGCTAGCACAAACCGTGTTTGATTTAGACTTAAAAAAGACATCTATCTGTATAGGAGGAAATAGAGTGAAACCTAAAAATTCAAACTGTTACTGGTAACGAACGCTTCATCCTAGAAGAGTGAAAATTGGGCAGCTAAGTGGACTTATTGAACTGATCATTACCACAGAGATCATCAAGGTCGGATGAAAAAAAATTTGCCGAGTATTCAGAAAACCAGTAGTATTTTCGAAGCTTGGAACACCTTTCCAATGAAGGTGTTTTACGCAGTCTTTGCTTGTGCCTATTTCAAGAGAAAACAACCACAAAGACAGAACTTAGAACTACTTTATTTTGTCAAGGTTCAAGGAGCTAGCACAAATCGTGTTTGATTTAGACTTAAAAAACACATCTATCTGTATAGGAGGAAATAGAGTGAAACCTAAAAATTCAAACTGTTACTGATAACGAACGCTTCATCCTAGAAGAGTGAAAATTGGGCAGCTAAGTGGACTTAGTGAACTTATCATTACCACAGAGATCATCAAGGTCGGATGAAAAAAAATTTGCCGAGTATTCAGAAAACCAGTAGTATTTTGGAAGCTTGGAACACCTTTCCAATGAAGGTGTTTTACGCAGTCTTTGCTTGTGGCTATTTCAAGAGGAAACAAACCACAAAGACAGAACTTAGAACTACTTTATTTTGTCAAGTTTCAAGGAGCTAGCAAAACCATGTTTGATTTAGACTTCCAAACACATCTATCTATATAGGAGGAAATAGAGTGAAACCTAAAAACTCAAACTGTTACTGGTAACGAACACTTCATCCTAGAAGAGTGAATATTGGGCAGCTAAGTGGACTTAGTGAAGTGATCATTATCACAGAGATCATCAAGGTCGGATGAAAAAATATTTGCCGAGTATTCAGAAAACCAGTAGTTTTTTGGAAGCTTGGCACACCTTTCCAATGAATGTGTTTTACGCAGTCTTTCCTTGTGCCTATTTCAAGAGGAAACAAACCACAAAGACAGAACTTAGAACTACTTTATTTTGTCAAGTTTCATGGAGCTAGCACAAACCGTGTTTGATTTAGACTTAAAAAAGACATCTATCTGTATAGGAGGAAATAGAGTGAAACCTAAAATTTCAAACTATTTCTGGTAACGAACGCTTCATCCTAGAAGAGTGAAAATTGGGCAGCTAAGTGGACTTAGTAAACTGATCATTACCACAGAGATCATCAAGGTCGGATGAAAAAAAAATTGCCGAGTATTCAGAAAACCAGTAGTATTTTGGAAGCTTGGAACACCTTTCCAATGAAGGTGTTTTACGCAGTCTTTGCTTGTGGCTATTTCAAGAGGAAACAAACCACAAAGACAGAACTTAGAACTACTTTATTTTGTCAAGTTTCAAGGAGCTAGCACAATCCGTGTTTGATTTAGACTTAAAAAAGGCATCTATCTGTATAGGGAGGAAATAGAGTGAAACCTAAAAATTCAAACTGTTACTGGTAACGAACGCTTCATCCTAGAAGAGTGAAAATTGGGCAGCTAAGTGGACTTAGGAAGTGATCATTACCACAGAGATCATCAAGGTCGGATGAAAAAAATTTGCCGAGTATTCAGAAAACCAGTAGTTTTTTGGAAGCTTGGCACACTTTCCAATGAATGTGTTTTACGCAGTCTTTGCTTGTGCCTATTTCAAGAAAAAACAATCCACAAAGACAGAACTTAGAACTACTTTATTTTGTCAAGTTTCAAGGAGCTAGCACAAACCGTGTTTGATTTAGACTTCCAAACACATCTATCTATATAGGAGGAAATAGAGTGAAACCTAAAAACTCAAACTGTTACTGGTAACGAACACTTCATCCTAGAAGAGTGAATATTGGGCAGCTAAGTGGACTTAGTGAAGTGATCATTACCACAGAGATCATCAAGGTCGGATGAAAAAAATTTGCCGAGTATTCAGAAAACCAGTAGTTGTTTGGAAGCTTGGCACACCTTTGCAATGAATGTGTTTTGCGCAGTCTTTCCTTGTGCCTATTTCAAGAGGAAACAAACCACAAAGACAGAACTTAGAACTACTTTATTTTGTCAAGTTTCAAGGATCTAGCACAAACCGTGTTTGATTTAGACTTAAAAAACACATCTATCTGTATAGGAGGAAATAGAGTAAACCTAAAAATTCAAACTGTTACTGGTAACGAACGCTTCATCCTAGAAGAGTGAAAATTGGGCAGCTAAGTCGACTTAGTGAACTGATCATTACCACAGAGATCATCAAGGTCGGATGAAAAAAAATTTGCCGAGTATTCAGAAAACCAGTAGTATTTTGGAAGCTTGGAACACCTTTCCAATGAAGCTGTTTTACGCAGTCTTTGCTTGTGGCTATTTCAAGAGGAAACAAACCACAAAGACAGAACTTGAACTACTTTATTTTGTCAAGTTTCAAGGAGCTTGCACAAACCGTGTTTGATTTAGACTTAAAAAACAAATCTATCTGTATAGGAGGAAATAGAGTGAAACCTAAAAATTCAAACTGTTACTGGTAACGAACGCTTCATCCTAGAAGAGTGAAAATTGGGCAGCTAAGTGGACTTAGTGAAGTGATCATTAACACAGAGATCATCAAGGTCGGAAAAAAAAAAATTTGCCGAGTATTCAGAAAACCAGTATTTTTTTGGAAGCTTGGCACACCTTAAAATGAATGTGTTTTACCAGTCTTTGCTTGTGCCTATT